>NC_071097.1:36995252-37215252 GCF_027358695.1 Spea bombifrons | reverse complement strand
TATTTACTCTTTAAGGGGAAAACGCTTTTAAACTGTACATTGCGTTCCGATAAACGGACGTTTCTTGTGGTCTCCACGCCTTGTAAACGCTCAGCGCTGATCCATAATATTGATTTTTTGAGGCCCCCTTTTAAATTTGTCTGAGTGTTAAAACTAAAAGCCCCTTAATATGAGAGCGGCGGCTGAGAGGGGTAATTACCGCGCGGCTCCAGGAAAACCTTTTAATGTGATTGGAAAGGTTTGCACTCCCTCATTTTACCCTTTATTTATTTATTAGATATTTTTTAAACTTTAAAGTTAAAATAAATATTGGGGGGATAATATTGGGGGGGGTAATATTAGGGGGTAATTCAAAGCAGTAACCCCCAGCAGGTGAACTCAAGCCCCCCAATTTATTACATGTGCAGATAAATCACTCAGATTTGAAGTTATAAATATTGCCGGGGGCTCTAGGTTTTTAAGGGCCCCTGATGCATGCGTAAGCTCTGGGGGCCACAAATTAATAATAATTCCTATTAAAAGATCCACTCTGAGCAATAAAACATTATTATCATTATTATTATTATATTTTATTTATATTAGCACCAACAATCTCTGCGGCCCTTCTTACAGTCCCTGCATTCAACAAAACTAGAACTGACGCCCGGGAAAGAGGGCCCTGCTCACTAAACATGCGTTTTACAGCGCGGCGGGCGATGATGGCGCCACATAAACCATTAAATATGAAAGAAATAATTATGGCTTATAGAAGGACGGCTGCTTTAAGCGTCTGCAGGGCTCGCGCTGCCCACCGGCCCCCCGCCAGAAGCCAATCCAGCAAACACAGGGTTAAGTTTAAAGCTCCAATCGTAACTCCTAATGGGTCAATAATTCTATTAGGGTTTCAGGCCTCTAAGGCATTGCAGAAAGCGTCACGTGGGTGTTAATGCCCCGACGCCGTGGAGATGCTATCGCGGGGTGTGAAGGCAGCACTTAGCAGGGCGTTCGCCGTCATTAACATCCCCAGAGCTGTGCCGTGTATCATTCTGCGCTGACAGGCGAACGCGCGCCTGCGCGACCTCGTCCCGATCCTCAGAATATACTAATAACGCCACCTATCGGGAATATTCATAACATTTCACTTCTACAAACTGTGTGAAAATCTTGGATTTACTATAAAAATCAGGAGGAATATCAGGAAAATCCGGACCGGCTCGTTATAAACAAAATCCCCGACCTCCGGGTAACAGCCGTACAGAAGCAAAACCACCAAATGAGATTAATAGCGAGCGGGACTGTATGGAACAGAATATATTCATGTATATTATCTATATTAAGACATTTCCTGCACATCCCCCCGTTTCCCATGATCCCTCAGTACAGGCGGCGTCGGAATCCCATTGGTCAGCCCGAGCAGGAAGTTGGAAGCCGCTTCCTGTTCTCTCCCGTCAGCCCGAGCAGGAAGTTGGAAGCCGCTTCCTGTTCTCTCCCCGCGTTGTTTTAGCGGACGGTGCATGAGCCTCCAGCGCTAGAGATTGTTTCCAGCCGCGCAGGTCCCTCCGTAACGCTATTGTCACAGATATCTCAGGGCGACGGGCGATTTAACCCCGCGACGGGGCAGCACGATGGCGGCTCCCGCAATAGACTTAACAGTCGCTATTATATCAATACTTATGTTGGAAGTCGCGTTTAATGAACTGTAGTATAACAAGACTCTGGGGGTTAGTGGGGGCCACGGGCTGAATGAAGCATTAATTATCTAAAGGCTGCTTGTTCTTCTTGCACTGAAAGGGTTAAGTGAGGTCTATACCGCGACTACAAAAAAAAGGCACAAAAAGCAAATCCAGGCAGGAAAAAAAAGCTTACAATGAAGTGATGAAGAGAAGCGTCAGACATGCGCGGGCCGCCTGCAGCCAGTGAAGTCCATTACGGCCGCTCGATGACACCGACCGCCTCGGGGGATCTCGCTAAACGCATTACGGGGGTAATAAGCGCCGGGGCCGATAACCACGATCAGACTATCAGACTATTTCTATCGGAGCCGTAGATAATATTTACATAAAGAGAGGAAAAAGGAAACAAATTAGAAAAAATAAATATATATAACGGAGAAACGACACGAAAAGGAGATAAAATCCTAGGCCGCCGCCGGTGTCGCCGTAACGCTCGCCGGAGGAGTAACCGATCCGCAACCCGACCGCCGCCAACAGGGCGACCATCAACACTTGCACAAAATACTACTAATATTATTCCTATTAATTATTATTATTATTAATGATTAATAGTAACGCTGAATGTTTACTTAAAACAACGCAGAAACTTTGTAAGGAGTTTTATTCGTTTTTTTGCCGCAGGTTTTATCTTTGTTGGTGGGAAGGTTTTCGGGATTTAACGGCCCCTGAAATAATCTTTCCGATACAAAAGCGTGAGATCCAGCGTCGGTGGGACAGCAGCTTTAGGGCTTCATGGAGGGCAAACTGAGTGCAATTAATAAAATAAATCTGCATTTCATTAATTACATTTTTTAGCACGCAGGACACCTGGAAAGGACAGAATACGGCTGCGCCAAATACAGACCCCCGGTGCTGCCGCTTGGCTCGTAAAGATTTTTATGCCTCGGGGCGATATTTCTATACAGGACACAGATTAAGACTGAGCAGCATTTAACTCTTCTGTGTACAGCCCTGGCACTCAGCAGGTTAAAGATGGTTAATGTGTCTTTAATGAGAGGTTGGTAGATAAGTGGAACAGCCTCCCAGCAGAGGTGGTAGAGGGTAATACAGTGAGGGGATTAAACATGCATGGGATAGACATACGGCTCCTGAATCTAAGACGAGACCAACGACTGATGGTTTGAGTCGTTACAGCAGGAGAAACGGGGGCTGTCGGGGGCCGATCTCCTGCAGGTTCTGGGTTTCTAGGGTCTCGGACGCAGTGAAAGCTGTATTGGTAACGATGTCTCTGGCAGGGTCCCGCGATGTCTCGCTGTGTCTCGCGCTGTACGCTCTGTCAGGCGACGCTGTGAATCATGAATGTCAGACATCATCTGCCCAACGCAGTCAATAAACCCTCCGCCTCGCGCCGCGCGCCCAGGAGCTGCCACCATTAGTCTGGGGGATGACAGTCTGGATGCGGAGCCGCGCTTTGGTTATTAAAAAAGACAGAGGACGTCTCACGCTGAGGAGAAATGAAGATTCGCGGTGAAGGCGGCCGCGCCGCGCGCCCTATCTGTCACCCTGTCTGACGCCGACGACGCAGCCAGCAATTTATTGCCCCCTCTCTGCAATAACACAAACTCACTAACCTGAAATGCAATCTTCTCACCCCAAAATACCATCACGGAGCCCTGAGACCCGAAAACCTAACAATTAACCTCGGATCCCCGATGCCAGAGCCGCGTAACACCCGCCGCCTGGCGATGAAAGGGTTAAATCATCCGCTCTGTAATAAGTTCTACGGAGTAAATAAAGAAACGGCTTCTTTGTCACAGAAATATCTCAGAGAGTGGAGTAAATTAGAGGGAGCGGGGAGAGCGCGGCGGCCGCGGTTTAATGCGGATAAATGCAAAGTAATGCACCTGGGGGTCCCTGCGCTGTCAGCGACAACAGAAGAGAGGGGCTTGGGGGTAATTACTTCTGGGGATATACATGTAAACAGGCAATGCAATAAAGGGGCGGAAAAAGCAAGCGCTGGGTGTATAGTGAGGGGCATTAGTAGCAGAAGTAGCTCTCTATTCCCTGCCTGAAAGGGTTAATGCTGTGAATGTTCTTCCTCCCCTGCATATAAGAAAGCTCTAAAGGCTGCTTGGGCGGTCTGTCTGCGAGCCCAGAGACTCCATCTACTTAAATTCAAATTAAAAACTTAATTTACTACAAGGATCCTGGGCAGAAGAGCTAACAATCTCCATTATTATTTAAGCAAACGTCTGTTTTTGTGGAATGATATATTTGTGATATAAACGTGCATTTTTTGGGTCAGTTACAGGGATTTTTTGCTACGTTTGCATTGAATATAATTTTTTGGCAACAATTCAGGTTCTGGAAAAACAAACGGCCAAATCTCAGTTAATTTCATCTAAAAACATTACTGATCAAATACTCAAAAACTCATGTTTCTAATATGTAAATATTATTATTATTATTGACATCACTGTTATTATTATTATTATACTATTATTATTATTATTATTACTATTATTATTATTGTTATTATTATTATTGTTATTATTATTATTGTTGTTATTATTATTGTTGTTATTATTATTGTTATTATTATTATTGTTATTATTATTGTTATTATTATTATTGTTGTTATTATTATTATTGTTGTTATTATTATTGTTACTATTATTATTATTATTATTGTTGTTTCGAGTATTTTTCTTGTTATAAAAGTTTTCCCGGAAGGCAATTTGCTGGATATACAGAGGAGATAATTAACAATCCGTTCAGTCGGCCTCTGATTCCGAAACAATTTTTTACCTGATTTTAATTTTATTCCATAAATATAATGGGGCATTTTTTTTTTTTACACGTTTGATTCTTGCCCCTCTCCAGCAGCTCAGGCACCGGCTGATGCTTCAAAGCTGCAAGTGACGCCGCGAGGGGACGGAGTCCGCGGCAACCGGCAGCGAGACCGAACCTCACGCCACCATCACGGGAGGAACACGGGGGCTGCGACGCGTCAAGGGGGACCGGCTGCGGCACACGCTTTATTCAACATCTCAAAAATCTGCATTTCATATAAATTATTTATATTATTATCAATTATATTAAAGCGTAAAATTAACGACCAACATAGAAAAAGATGTAAAGTTACGGAGGATTTCAGGGGCTCAGGGGTCTCTTCTTGAGATGGAAAGGGATCTTTTCGCCTAAAGAAGAGACCTCTTAGGTCCTGAAATCCTGCGTGGCGTTACATCTTTTTCTATGTTGGTCTGATAAAAAGTATCAACTTCGACTAAAGACTTTGTTACAAAGTAAGCGACCGACACAACGTCCGGTCCTGAAGTTCTCTCTCGTCTCCTCTCTCCACCCATACAAAGTCTGCCGCTCTTTACGGTTTCCCCGACCTCCCTGCCCCTCTTCCTGCAGCCCCCTTTTCCGCCTTCCTGTTATGGATGCGTCGCAGTCCCTCGCGGAGCTATTACTGTTTAACAGACTTCAGAACCGCAGACTTTCCAAACCGAGTTCATCCGAAGGGAGAGCGGAGCGATATTTTATTCCAGCGGCTCGTTAGAATGCGGCGGGAGATGAAAACCCAAGATAAGCAGGACTGAAATCGATGCGATTCCCGGTGCCGGCTGATCAAAAAACAACGATGTTCTCCACATTGAATTTAGATACCGAAATCTCCAGATCCTCGCTGATCAGAAGCCCTCCGTGCCTTTAACCCCTCGGTGCCAAAGAACCCGAATGCCCTGCCAGCTTAACAAATAAACAGAGAGACGGCGATAGACGATGGGCGATATCTCTACAACGAGGAGATAAACGAGAGAGAAGAAGCACACGGAACCCAAAGACGGCGGCCATGAAAGAAGCAAAGAACTCAAAGAAGGCAGACCTGGGAACCCAACGAAAAAAAGTGAAGGACCCAAAGAAAGACGCGAGGAACTCAAAGAAAATAGAACGTGGGGAACCCCAAGAAGGGCAACATGGGAACCAAATGACAAAAGCGGAGGACCCAAAGAATATAGAACATGGGGAACCCCCCAAAAATAGACATGGGGAACCCAAAGAACGTAGCTGTCATGCCATGGCATGAGTAACTGGAGCTTGGCACTGAATGGGTTAAGGGATTTGACTGATGCTAGGTCCAGTAACATTTGTTCACACCTTTCCTTTTGGAGCCAGAACCCAAAATAAGACTTGATTACCCCATGCTGGGTATTGTCACCTGGGACAGGAAGGGATTCCTGTGGAAGAGTGAAGGGCCAGACATTCTGGCAACATCTCCCTGGGGTGTGGAGACAGGGTATCAATGGACACAGGGCAAAATTATTAAATGTATAATGTCCAAAATATGATGAGTACATAACCCTTGGGCCCCATCATACATTGCATCCTCATGCCTGTGATGTGCTGGTTTCAGGGAGACCAAACACGCCATGCAGGCATGTCCATAGCAAATGTTATGCGAATGTGTCCTTGTGCCAACTGATACAGGTGTGGAGTTTGGTATGAAAATGATCACTAGGACCAGAGAATTATGATGATCCTGGTGTCATAATTATGCCAAGCTCAGCCAGCGTCATATTACATATTTTGTGATCCCAGACCAAAGTTGAGAAGATATAACCCCGCCTTCAGAAGGTCATAGTTCTGAACCCCCTACTCCCTTGCTCAGGTAACAGGAAAAGGGCGGTCTTGGGGGGGGATAAAAAGGTGGGCAATTGGTAATGGGGGAGAGCCTGTTTTTACCATCAGAGAGACAACATCAAGGTTCCAAGGAAGTGTGGTATGATACTCTGTTTTATCCCTTTTATTTTATACTGTTTTGTACTTCTATTATTTTGTCTCTTTTTATATGCATTTTTGTATAACAGCACTGTGACCCATTTTATGCTCAGATTAAACATTTTTAATCAGTTCTGTCTTTGTTCTCTAATCGAATTCAGCCTAGAGATAGCCTTTTGTTACATATATATATTTGTCACGTTACTAAGCGCTTAACTATATAGATATCAGTTTGGGGATTGTGTAGTTATCGCAGTCTAATTGTTTTTGGGTAACCTAAGACGCCCGGTTTTAAAGTTCTTGGTGGTGGCAGCATGTTTTACACTCGGAGTTTTGGGGTGACTGGTTGGGGTTGGTGGTGGTTGCTTGGTGCCCTGCGGGGAAAGTGACCAAACGCGCCGGAAGTCTGGTTGGCGTTTGCCCCTTGTTACGCCCGTACTCCCACGTCACGGCTCGGCCGATAGCCCTGTCCGTGACAGTAGCCATGGGGAACTAAATGAAAGAAGCAAAGAACTCAAAGAAGGCAGACCTTGGACCCCAATCTAAGATATGGGGAACCCAAACAAAGCAGGCATGGGGAACCCAATGAAAGGCAGACCTTGGACCCCAATGGAAGTGGTGGGGAACCCAGCGATGGCAAACATAGGAAACCTCAAAGCCAGATGGAAAAATGACCAGAAGGAGGACAATCAGAACGCAGCTGTCAGTTTGCTCCGTCATGCACTTGGTGGCTCCAGCTGGACATAAATTATTGGGACAAATTATGGTTGGGCAGAATCAGGAGATGGCTGGACAGAGGGGCATGTGGGGGTTAAAGCCCCCCCTGGGCGGATCTCATTGAAAGATTTAGTGGGTGTTTTATGCCTATTTTACCGGGATAGTCCACACGTTCTCTGCCGGATGGGTATTCAGGAGCCCCCTCGCATGTCTGGACACCAGTGGGGGTGCTGGGCCCTGGCAGCATTTTGCCAGACGGTCCCTGCATCCTCCCAGCGAGCACCGGGAGAACGCTAATTAAATCAGCGACGGCATGTAGTAATTGCCAGTTTGCTTATTTAAATCTTTGAATTAGCTGAGCTGCACATGAAAGCCACAATTTACATCCCTCGCGCCGCGGAGGGGGCTTTTTTACGCCCCGTGGTTGCGATTGACATCAAACAGCGGATGGAAGCAGCGGCTGGAATGGAACATCTGCATATTCTACCGGGAACAATGTTTCTCTGTTTATCAGCCATTATTTATTGATGTAAACAGCGCTTAAAGAAACACTTCACGCGAAAGGTCTCAGCGGGTCTATCCACAGGGGGCAAGAGTAGCTACAGAGAGAGGGGGGGCGACACTGCGGGCAGAGGGGGGGCATCCGTCCACTTCATTCATTACCTCCACGCTAACACTGCCATACAGCTCTGTGTAACAACCCCCCCCAACACCTTCTAGATTGTCAGCTCCATTGAGCAGGGCCTTCTTAACCCTTTGTTTCTGTCCAAATTGTCCAAACTACTTGTCACGTCCTGTTTACCCACTGTACAGCGCTACAGAATATGATGGCGATACACGTACTACTGTCCAAAAGTTTGGGGTCACATTTCTGGCTGTAACATAATTGCCATTGGAACACAGGAGTGATGGGAGTGATAAAGGCCATCGGAACACAGGAGTGATGGGAGTGATAAAGGGCCATTGGAACACAGGAGTGATGGGAGTGATAAAGGGCCATTGGAACCCAGGAGTGATGGGAGTGATAAAGGGCCATTGGAACACAGGAGTGATGGGAGTGATAAAGGGCCATTGGAACCCAGGAGTGATGGGAGTGATAAAGGGCCGTTGGAACACAGGAGTGATGGGAGTGATAAAGGCCATTGGAACACAGGAGTGATGGGAGTGATAAAGGCCATCGGAACACAGGAGTGATGGGAGTGATAAAGGGCCATTGGAACACAGGAGTGATGGGAGTGATAAAGGGCCATTGGGACACAGGAGTGATGGGAGTGATAAAGGGCCATTGGAACCCGGGAGTGATGGGAGGGGAATCTCAGCACCTCTCCTGGATTACTGGCCGGATCCCTCACTCTGCTCCTAACCATAATGCCGTTAGAGTAATTATTTTTTTACATTAAAAGTCTTGGCAATAAACAGGTTAATTATGAAATTAGAACAAACGCTATTGGATATTTTTAGATTAGGTTAATTTTGGGGGGCGTCCTATCTGGTGGACACAAAAATTATACAAATGTTACAAAGCGGGTAATCGAGTCCATACTCTGCTCGGAGGCCACGCGATGCCCGGAGTCTCCTAAACACTTTGAGAAAACGTTTTATTTTTTTCTAGATATCTCAGATTTTTAGTAAAGCCGGCTGCCTGATATTACAGAGAAGCGCTGGAGCCTGCATAATCCCGGGGGTCCGCAGGCAGGTGGGGGTCTGTCTGGTTACGCGGTGTGAGCGCGCCAGGTCCCAGAGGGACGCGTGAGAGCGCCTGCTGCTGATATTCCCGGCTACCGAGCGCAGCTTATCGGAGACTCCGAGGGCTTTGTGGAGGCCGGCAAACGAACTCATTTAAAGTTTACAAACCCGAAAGTTTGAGTCCCACAAGGAAGCGGATGAGAGATCGTCGGAGACGCTCTGCAGACACGAAAACCTCGGCGCGATCCGCTTTCTATACCATGAGATTTCTGAGGACCGTTTCTAGGTCTATTTTTAAAGAAGCTTCCGGAACAATTCGAAACACAACAAGCGCTCATGGCGAGTTACTTATTTACCAAAGTATCGTATATATAATATTTATGTCAAATACATCAGATCCTGTTCTCATACGGTCGGTTTTTTTTCCCCCATGCACTTTCACCTTACTGAGAAGGTAGTAGATGAATGGAACAGCCTCCCAGCAGAGGTGGTAGAGGGTAATACAGCGAGGGGATTAAACATGCATGGGGTAGACAAACGGCTCCTGAATCTAAGACGAGACCAACGACTGATTAAGGTTTGAGTCTTTACAGCAGGAGAAACGGCAGACTAGACGGGGGCCGGATGGAAAACCGATGAGGATTTCATGAGACTTTCCTGCCGCTGATTAGAAATATAAAGGGGAAGAGGTGGGATTTATTTTTATTGCCCCCCAGTGTCCCCTGTCTGACGGGGTGGGGGCGTCGCGTGATGCCACTGATTTGTCTTCAGTAGAACAAGAAGATGACATGACGAGAAAAGGCGCGCATGCTCGACGGCGGAACTGCAAATGGGTGACACACAGACTGCGGAGGGCAGCCCCCAAGAGACACATAACGGGGTCCCTTTATGGCGTATAAAGATTAAGTGTCTCTTTTATACGCGTTTTTACTGAGGCTGAGGCTCCGTTCTAATAAATTCCCCCCTTCTTTGCGTTCTCGTGGCCCCTCCGTCTCTCGCTCTACTTTGGCGCCCCCTGGTGATCGCGTCGCGGTATTGCGGGTGTCCTTTCGGCATCGCTGAATATTCTCCGTTTCACAAGGTAAAACCTGTTACACAAAATAGCTCATTTCTTTCAGATACCCCAACGATCCGGCCCTGGGGCAGATATTCCCGCGCGGGGGGGGGGGATAACGCAGAGGTCCTTGTCCTGCACTCCTGGCGTCCGACCCGGCCCAGATAATCCTCACTCCGGACTCCCCATCTCTGTCTCTTTCCGCGGCTGACGGGCTGAGATGCGACGCGGCAGTTTTTAAAATCGCAATCTCAAGGTCACCGTGGATCGGCCGCTTAACCTGCGATTCCTCCCCGCGGCCTGAAGAGCGCATGCAGACAAACGCGTCCGCCGCTCGCCATTTACATAAACTCGCTGGTCACCCCGCCGGACTACGGGAGGAACGAAACGAGAGGCAGAATAACCGGCTTAATGGATCCTTCAAGACAAGAGCAGTAAAGCGGAAGCCCTCGGCCATACGGCGCATCCTGAGTGACAACCACGCAAAGTACAGCTGAAAGGGGCATTAAGCCCCTGATATACCCCAAGCAGCCACAAACAAGCCACAAATCCAGGCGGCCCACATACACACGTGTCACATGTAGAGGGACTGTGAGGTCCTAGTGAATAGGGGTTATAAAGCGGTCTCATCACTGTACCAACCAACATCCCTGCTGCTGATACAACCATTCCGCTTCTTTCACAAAGATACCTATTGTGAATGGGCAGGGGGGCGACAGGTGGTGCCCGTCCTTTAATACTGATAACGCTCCTGAGTGGATGGAGGAGAGAAGGGGGTCGAGGAGTCAATGATAACCAAATTCATGCGCAAAGTCTGTTCCGGTTCCCATTCGATGGATTCTGCAGGTGGGGATGCGGCTGAACGGATTGTGTGACTCGAACATGCGCAAAAATAACTCCGGGGGTAAAAAGGGCTTCGCTGAGCGAGACCCGAAGGCCAGCAGAGACATTCAGGGCAGAGGTAAGAAAGTTCTATGTCAGCAATTAATATTCATTTAATGCGGAAAAAGAAATATTCCCCCAATCATTTTTTTTATCGTTCAGCAGACTTAAAGCTCGAAGTAAATCTCCATCGCTAAGTAAACGGCGACCGGGGAACGACCCCCAAATCATCGAAACAAATCGCTGCCCGCAAAGCTCAATAAAAAGAAACTCGCCGCCCGTCACCTCGAGGCTCCGAGGCCGCTACTGATGGATAAGGGTGAGAAATCCCAATAAATCCATCCCACACCGCGATACACGAGCGGTCAGTGAGTCCGCGGGGGCTCGGTAACCAACGGCTTTAAGGGTCTCTCGCTCGCTAAGGGTTTGTCCGCGTGGAGAAGGCTTCTTCCACCGACGCGGCCAACGAGCTGAGGACGCCTTCCATTAACGAGAGCCGATACTCCATGCAAGAGGTCATCGCGGTAGAAACGCCAGTAACGCCGAAATCAGATTATTTGTCACATTTATATATTTGGCTAACGATTCAGCTCGGAGGAACCAGAGGATTCTGAGCAAAAACGACTGAATTCCATCAGCCAATGGGTTCCTTCCACTGAGGTCACTGAGGGGTAGCGGTGTAGGTTTAAAGGGTACAGCCGAGGGGGCAAAAAAGACCTTTGGTGGACCAGCAGGTGGAGGTTCTCATCCTCATTATACCCTCTCTAGTGTTCAAGCAGAAGCGATGGAAGCCATGACGCCAAACCCAAGGAAGCAGCATAGACCTCCTCATCCATCCCAAAAAGCAGACCTTGGCGGAGGTTCCTGGATAGACGCTCAACCCCCAGTCCGCCCTCCCACCCGTCCACCTCGTTCTGCTAACGGCATTAAGCAGAGAGACTCGGGATCTTCAGAAAAACTCTCCTGACCTTTAAATCTCCCGACGCCATTAGAACCGGCGATAAAAAGAAGCGTTTCTGATGAGCAAATAAACTCAGAGCTGAAACTTTTGAAATTCAGGAGCCGTCGGCCGTTAGAACCGATCCAAGACATTAAATACGCGATCCAAGGCGCTACAATCACAACGAATCTCTCTTTTTCTTTTAATCTTTAATAAAAATTACGCTTATAGTCAAAAATTGCCTGTTTGTCGTTTTTCTCCAATTACGGATGGGGAAATAGGAGGTAAAACGGATTTCCCGGCCCGGGAATTGATTCCCCCCATTACGGCGCTCAGCGTGATTTAGTAAAGGTGACACGGACGCGGTATTTGGTTAGTTGGCTAATGTATCCCAACAGAATAAAACCCAGTGTGTAGATCATGCTGTCGGAGAGGGTGCCGCTCGCGGGGGAAGAGCATTTCATCAACTTCAGGAAATAACGCAACTATTAAGAATTATTTAAAGCGCCATAAAGCAGCAGAAAACGTGCGACTGTCAGCGGGGGGCGAGTATTCATCTCTCAGCTCCCGGGGCTGGCGTATGACGGCGGCGCCGCGGAGCAGATCACCCGGGATTCACCCCGCAAAAGCCCGGAAGGAAGGGGCTGCGACCGTCAGTATAGATGGAATTTTATGTGTATAATAAAATTAAGGGATTTTTGCCCATTGTTGTCGCATTTCTGCAAATTAACTCTTTTAATGCCAATAACTGATTTGCAGATAAAGTCACATTTACTGGATTGCAGCTGATGGAACGCGATGATGTTTTTCCTTTAACTTAATATCACGCTGTAAAAATGTATCATTCGTGTCGTTATTATTTCTATTTTCCAGCAAAGTCCCCCCGTTTCCCATGATCTCTCAGCACAGACGGTATCGGAATCCCATTGGTCAGCCCGAGCAGGAAGTTGGAAGCCGCTTCCTGTTCTCTCCCCCCGCATTGAGCCTCTAGCGCTAGAGATTGTTTCCGGGCGCGCAGTTTACTAAAAAGTTACTTTTATTAACGGGCCGTTACATACCTTCGCATTCTCCCCCATTGGTCGGGTTGCCGTGGTAACCAGCCATACAGTTCTCGCAATGTTCTCCGGTGGTGAGGTTCTTGCATTGCTCGCATACGTTGCCGTTAACGCACGTGCTGTGACCGTTACACTGGCACGCTGTATCGAGGAAAAATAAGGCAAAATTAAGATAAAAATTTTAAAATAATAAATGCAAAATAACACGGCAGAGGTTTTAACAGAAAATCACATACTTCTGGGGTATCGTTTCTAACGCAGGTGATGGATTTTCTTACACCGATAGGAATGCAGCGTCTACAACCAAAGCAGCGCTCCAAAAAACCCGGAAACCTGCGATTCTTCTGCCCCAAAACGGAGTTATTCGCAAACTAGAACTCTAAAACACCCAAACCTGCAGCGACAGCGTGAGAGAAAGCGGTGGGCGGATCCCAAAACTTCCAATATGGCTGCCTCCATCCCCACACTCAATATCAGCAACAACAACAACAAAAATTATTAAACCCGGCACTTAAATTGTCCAAATCCCTGATGCCCCCGACGCCATCGGTACGAACGAAACAGCGATTCGTCCCTTTAAATGAAAACACACTTGAGGGCAGAGGTTACTAACTGCCCCAATCCATTTCAAAATGAGATTCGGAGCAAGAGCCGGGGTAACATCTGGGACTAAGTCACGTTTTATTTCGTGATTAAACCGAGGAAAACACAAGAAAAGAGCGTGAAAACCGAATGACTCTTCCGGCGTTTCAAGCGGATAAACAGACGCAGTATTATTATTATTATTATTATTATTATTATTATCTCGGAAGATAAATACATTAAGCTTCTGTACTCCAGAGCTAAACAATTCCTTATTCCTCCCCAAAATGACAAAATAGAAATATCTAGAATAATGCGGAAAATAACAAAAAAAATAAGACCCCCCCACAAACACCTCGCCGCTGTCCGTCTGGCGCAAACCTGATAACCCAACCTCTGTGATGCCTCTTCATATAAGTTCCTTGTAATAGGTAGGGAATCACGCGGCCCGCGGGGACGGGGGGGCTCATCGGACGAGCCGCGATTAATAACATTTCTCGCCAACAGCCGGGCTTTGAAAGGTCAGCGGCAGAAGATAAAACGAAGGCTCATCCTGGCGCGATCCGCGTCTCAGTGGAGGCCGTAGGGCAGGGGATTGGGGTAGAAGGAAGGGGCAGGTATTGTGGAAATCAGGCAACCCTTAAAGGGACACCACAGCCTCCCACGGAGCCCCTAGGCCCTTCACGCGGCAAGAGATATGTGCGGCCAGAGATAATAGCTGGGGGGGTTAAAGGGGCAAATGGGGGGATTCTGCATTTTCAAAAGAGACACCACAAACATTTAAAGAGACCCCCCAGCTTTTATATAAATTACAGGCCGCGCGGTGGCCGATGCTTGGGTTTCCAACGAGGGCAGCCCTGATCCCATAAAGAATTCCAACGGACGGGAAACGGTTCCTCGCGACGTCGTTTATACAAATATAACTCCTTTAATCTGCAGAAAGCGGCTCTCACCTGGGCAGTGGATGAAAGACCACTCGTAATTCTTTTCCCGAGGGCACAGGCCGGTGTCCAGAACCATCTCGCTGCTTTGCTTCCCCAAGATTTTCATGGGACCCCTGGACGACCCTTCCATGCAATGCCCCCTCCCTGTGTTACTGGGGTCGTTACACCATCCGCAGCCGGGGTGCTCCAGGCAGAGCGCGCATGTCCGGAATCCCGAGCAATTCTGGGCTAAAGGAAGAAACGAGAAGAAAGGAGCTGAAAACAGATTCTGTGCGTTATTTTAATTATTATTATTTATTGTTTTATATATCGCCATCATACTCCGCGGCGCTGTACAACGTGTTATTTTAATTATTATTATTTATTGTTATATATAGCGCCATCATACTCCGCGGCGCTGTACAACGCGTTATTTTAATTATTATTATTTATTGTTTTATATAGCGCCATCATACTCCGCGGCGCTGTACAACGTGTTATTTTTATTATTGTTTTATATATCGCCATCATACTCCGCGGCGCTGTACAACGTATTATTTTTATTATTATTTATTGTTTTATATATCGCCATCATACTCCGCGGCGCTGTACAACGTGTTATTTTTATTATTATTTATTGTTTTATATAGCACCATCATACTCCGCGGCGCTGTACAACGTTTTCCTGAATTCGGTCCGTAATTGAGTTGCAGCGTCCGCGATTTCCGTCACTTGAAGCTCCGAGGAAGGTCAGGCCAACCTTCGAGTTCCGCGAGGTGTGAAAACCAACCGTCGGCTGTCCTGCCGGCAGAGCGCGGCGCCGTCTCGAAACATTAGGCTCCCTCCACGCTCGGTAACGCTGTTATTATTACTGAATTAGTCGGGAACTTCGGCGACCGCCGGGGATATAAAAGAAAAGGCGGGGGGGGAGGGGGGCAAGGTCTGTCCGACCCGACGCCTTTAATTTTACGGGGCGCGTAATCACCGCCGGCAACCGCCGTAAATCTTAATGCCGCGTGGAATTACCGCGAGGAATGGCGGATTCATCTTAACGATCCTGAACTCCGGAGACTTTTATTTCATTATTTTGGGGTCTCTTCTGAAAACGTGATTTCTTTGCTCGCCGTCTCCGAAGGCCGTAACCGCGCGGCGCCGAGCGCCCGCCAAACCCCGTCCCGTTTAACAAACAAACACCGGCAGCCAATGGCAGCTCATCCTTTGCTTCTAAATCTATTTTATTCAATTTTTATCAATTTATTGGTAGATTTATTTTCACCGGCCGGCGCCATCGTTAACCCGCGCAGGTCTGGAAGACGTCGTCCCCGGGGAGGCCACGTTCCGTGTCGGTGGGTTTATCAACAAGGGGTCAAGAGGCGGAAAATGATTTATCGGAGCGCCGCGGCGGCCTGAATGCAAAGTATAACGAAAAGGAGATTTAGCGGCACCTGAGCGCCGGCTCGCGATCCCAACGTGTGACCGCTCCGTGGTCAGGTGACCGAAGATAATCGGGAACGCGCCGGCTCATTTTAACTCGAAATGTTTCCTGCCACCTGATGCCACCTCCGCTCTCGCCAGCCGCCAATTTGTTTGGAGGAGATGAAGCCTCCATTTACCATCTGCTGGAGAGCATAAAACCCGAGCGTTAAACAAAAGAGACGCCCAGCGAATGTCTCCCAGCATTTCGATTAAATCCCCGTCCACCGGCAGAGCGTCCGAAAGGCCTCTCGTATAATTTTAGACTAAACGCCGCGTTTTGATGAACCCAAAAGCCCCCGGGCCGCGCGATCCGTTCTGCTCGTGCCCCCGGGGCAGATGGCGTTTTTACAGCGCGGTACTCACGGGAGCAGGTGTTGGTTTGCCACTCGAGGCACTGTCCGTACGGGAAGGAGATGATGTACGCGTTGGAGTCCACGCAGCGCTTGGCGTTGCTGCACCACATGCACTCCATGCCGTTGCTGGTGCAGTTGGAACACGAGGTTCGCAGGGAACACGGCATTTTACACGGACGGGCGTTCTGGTTCGGACTCACTGCAAACACGGGACAGAAAAACATACGAGTGCGGGTTACACGTCACATGAACAGAATGTACCCCAAACACCCCCAACACACATCTACCCCCGAGAAATACCCTCCACATAAACCACCACAACGCGCTTACCCCATCTACAAAAGTGGGGCATCAGGGGAGGAAAAAGGGCATCGAGAGAGGATAGAGGGGCATCAGGGATTTGCGACCAAAGAGGGTCTGGACAGACTAAATAAGGACACTTGATAGAAGTTAAACGGACATAATACAATGTTACAATAAAAACATTAATAATAATAATAATAATAACATTTTATGCAAACATTCCTCAAGCGACGAGCAGCAAGATGAGGACCTCGACTTCCAGTTTATTAAGCGCTGCTTCCCAGAGCCGAGTCCCAGTAATACCATTACCCCCCCCCCCGCGGGATAATCCAGTTACAGACACGCATTACGGGAATAATGGCGTCCGGATTGAGAGTCCATGAC
The DNA here is from genome assembly GCF_027358695.1 of Spea bombifrons. Classification (NCBI taxonomy): domain Eukaryota; kingdom Metazoa; phylum Chordata; class Amphibia; order Anura; family Pelobatidae; genus Spea; species Spea bombifrons. Next base: position 37,198,463 of record NC_071097.1, on the reverse strand, counting down.
AGGGCGACGCTTGTCCATTCTCTGATTAGCTGATCCGATCTGCTTAATGTGAGTGAGATAGAGATCTCGGGCCCCGATTAATATTCCGTGCCACGTTCCGCCTATACGTCTCTGTCCACAAATCATACACACGCCAAATAACACGGCCAAACGTGAACCTGCTGCACAAACCCGCAGAGCAGTAACCTCAAGGAAAAAATCATGGTTTCTCATATTCCGCTGAGATGTATTTTAAGGAAATTGTACTTTACTGAGAGGGTGGTAGATAAGTGGAACAGCCTCCCAGCAGAGGTGGTAGAGGGTAATACAGTGCGGGTATTAAACATGCATGGGATAGACATACGGCTCCTGAATCTAAGCCGAGACCAACGACTGATTAAGGTTTGAGTCGTTACAGCAGGAGAAACGGGCAACTAGACGGGGGCCGCCGGGGGCCGATCTGCCGGCAGGGTCTAATACTGCATCCCATTCCAGCCTGCTTATCGCTATTCAATACGCAACGAAAGCCCCTCTTTCCCCGTCACCAGCAGGACCCCCGGTCTGTGTCGCTCAGGACGATGGATTAGACTGGGTGATGCCCATGCGCTCTTCTTACATACATGCCAAGTACCCGACGCTCCGACGGGACTCGATGTGATTAGGAAAGGATCAGAGACGGAAAAACTAACGCTGCTTCGCTGATTAATGAATAAGATGGTACTAAGTGACAGCGTCCCCTCTACGAGATAAAAGAGACGGCGGACGGGAGAGAATTTATTTCAGAAGAGGAGAAAAATTACAACAAGAGACCGGAATCTAACACTAGAGAGTCAGAGACGGAGATGGAACGGAAGGAACTTTACTGAGAGAGTAGTAGATAAGTGGAACGGCCTCCCAGCAGAGGTGGTAGAGGGTAATACAGTGAGGGTATTAAACATGCATGGGATAGACATACGGCTCCTGAATCTAAGACGAGACCAACGACTGTTTCAATAAAAGCCGTGAGGTTAATATGGGCAGCGGGGCAGATAACTAAACGGCGTCAGGAGTCCTCCCTCCGTCCAGCCCCGCGCTCTGCTTTCTTTATATTCCTACAAACAGGCGGCCGGTATAACGGAAGACGCGGGATCTCCACTCACCGACCGGCTTCTCGCACACTAGGCCGTCCGTCAGGGCCGTGCAGGGGTTGGCTTTCAGTCCGGCCACCTCGGCTCGCTCTAAGTTGGCGCAGAATCCCGAGTCGCTGGGCTCTCCTGGAAGCCACTGCAGGGTGGTGTTGGTAAACGGGCACATGTCCTCCCAACCCCAGTACGAGATGTTGATTTTACGCAAGCCCACCCAGGGTGACAGCTTCTGAAACGGGGCAAAAAAACAAGGATTAGATAAATTACCTGATTTCTAAATAAATAAAAAGAAAAGGGTTAGCAGCATTTAACAAACAGCGGAGAGAATGTAACAATCCTGTAACAAAAACCTATACATATAAATGAATTATGTTACGGCTTACACAGAGCGTAAGCTCTTCTGCCAAGGCTGAATGCAAATCAGACGCCATCTGGCTAATCTCTTTACGGTTTGTATCAGGAGAGGTGAGTCGCATTCTGGGGAAAAGTTATCAGACCCCGGCTACAATATCATAAAGGAGCCATTCCAGAAAAACCTACAATAATACAATTACTTATTTTATCCCCAAATGCCCAGCTGGGATCCTGTAATGCAAATTCCCCTTGGTTTCCCACAATCCCTCAGTGCAGACGGCCTCGGAATCCTCCTGTCAGCCCGAGCAGGAAGTTGGAAGCCGCTTCCTGTTCTCTCCCCGCGTTGTTTTAGCGGACGGCGCATGAGTCTCTAGCGCTAGAGATTGTTTCCAGCCGCGCAGGTCCCCCCGTAACGCTATTATCACAGATATCTCAGGGCGACGGGCGATTTAACCCCGCGACGGGGCAGCAAGATGGCGGCTCCCACATACAGCGTAACGGGGGGGGGGTTAATAAATAAAAGAAAAAAAAAACAAATGCCCCCATTAGAAGAATCCCTTTGATCAGGAGGTTACGGCTGGGATTAATATATATATATGTGTGTGTGTACTGTATACAGTGTATATTCTGTATGTATCTCTATATAGTGTATATTTATTGATCTCTTTTTAGTTTTTCTGCACTGCGCTGACTTTCCCAGCCGTCTCGGGCGGCCCCTCTCTCCTCGCCCGCCTGTCCGTCTATAAGCTGCATTTAGGTGTAATCGCCAGCCGCCGGGCCACCCGCTGCACAGCTGTATGAAGAGACCAGCAGACGAGTTCCTGCGTGGCCCCCGGTGCTCACTCGTGAGACGTGCGAGGTGCACTCACAGATAGGTGCCGGGGGACACGGGGGCCGGTGGTTTATCCTCTGCCTGCGCCTGTATCATGATGTTATACTCCGGACGCGGTTATATAGAATTCCGTCTGCCCGGCCGGGGTCTCTATATGACATTTTTCCTCCCCGGTATGTCTCTGAGGCTCCGTCTGTCCGTCTGTTGCCGTTATAAAGGGTTTATTGCGGCCGCTGCCATCTCGTCGTGAATCTGCCGAGTCCTCCGCATTCACAGCTCCTCGGGCCAGGGGGGCGTCCAGAATGATAACAGCCGATAAAGGTGAATTATTTATGCCGACAGATTGAACAAGATATTGGAGACGGCGTCTCTCCGAAACAAAAGGCCGACGGGTTTAACTCCTTCAGTGCCGGCCCGACAGCCTCAAAAACACGCAAACTGCGAATCAGAGCCGTCCGTCTCATCCGGTCCGTGCCGTAAAGACTCAAACCTTCATCAGTCGTTGGTCTCGTCTTAGATTCAGGATCCGTATGTCTATCCCATGCATGTTTAATACCCTCACTGTGTTATCCTCTACCACTTCTGCTGGGAGGCTGTTCCACTTATCTAACCACTATTAGCAATGAATATTATGAGTTCCTTCTCAGATACATCGCTGCTTCTTTGTTTCTTATAATCAGTATCAGGAACCGGTAGCAGAAAGCGTCTCGAGCGTTAGAGAACTTGATTAGAGCGGATGGTTAATGTAGACGGAGAGACGGGAAGCGGCAGGAAGAAGAGAAATCTCCGTGACTTACAGAGACTCGATGGGACCGGACAGCCAGGCGGGAGGGAAGAGGAATGACTTTCTACCTGGAGGCTTCTCGCAGACAGCGCCGTATAAATCACTGCTCCGTTTCATTAGCTCGCTCTGGCAGCTCACTAAACGGGGCTTTTTAACTTGGTAGCCATTTATTTAAAGCTGCCGTTCCTCCTGGATGTTCGTTCCCAACTTTCATAAACCCTTAAGTTATTATATACGGCTTCTTCCGGGTTAAATAACCGGATTCCTGTTTTAAAACAATGTCGCTCTCCGACATTACAGAAGAATCGTCTGCTGGAAGGTCCGTTAGTTTAAAGGGGGCTGGGAGTTGTAGACGATGAGATCGCTGTGATGTAATAAATAAAGGAGCTTTTGAACAATGACAAGAGTCTATTGCTAAGCAGCTCTAGTATCTTAATAGAGATTTGAATGCAGTTTTGAAGTCCCAGGGGGTTCTAGGGGGGGAATAAAATGGGCCGCTCGGTGGAACAGCACCTTTAAAGAGTCAGAAACCTCCGTGAAATCTGCGACGCTTGTATTATCTCCTCTGTAGAGTGCAGGGTGCCGTATTCTGGAGTCCTTCTATAACACGGCGGCAGCGACAGAATCCAGCGTGGAATCCGACGCGGAAAATGTTTAAAGCGCAAATTGATCCCCAAAGCAAACGGTTTCTGTTCATCTGATCGGCCAGGTTCAGGGGGGAGTCGCACGGTTTGTTTCTCAATAAATCGTCCTCAAAGTCAGACTTAACGTGGTTTTTGCAGCCACCACCTTGCATGTAGGACTGGACTGGGGATGACAAGGCGGCCCTGGCAATTTAAAGCCGGCAGCGCCTGATGATATAAACGAGGCCTAGCAGAGCGAGTGGCCGGCGTATCCAGCCAGTGGAGCGACAGATCATGTGAGTATAGACGCCAGGGGCCAGTGCGAGCCTCCTTGCACCTACCAAGGAGGTCTATTCAGTAGTAAGTCGAGTCATCAGTGTAGTAAAGGGTTAATGACTGATGTTGCCCGTCCTCTGACAATAACGCTTACAAAACGCGTTGATTCACTAATATGCGAGTTGTTTGCAACGTTCTTTTTTGTGATTTGCAGGCGAGGGCATGCATGTTGAATTGAAAGTGATTCCCACCCCTTCTCTTGGTTAATGGGGGGGTCCTGGGGACCTCCTTTTCATTTTAACCCCTTAATGACATAGCCCGTACATGTACCGGCTCAAAATGCCTTGTTTTCAATGGGTTTAGGGACCGCCCATTGTCCTTAAGGGGTTAATACCTTACATTGTTAATTGTTATTTACTAAGATAGATAAACGAGCAGACAGACACCGACAAACATTTTCCTAGCAACGCGATTACCCCCAAACATTTCAACAACGCTTACATAATACACCCAGCAGCGCGTGAGACCCCCGGTACTTTGTGTGCGACACAGAAGAATACGAGAAGATACTTTGTAGCAAATAAAAAAGTAAAGATTTTTTCAGACGATGCGATACGGAGGCCGGCACGAGGCGGGCAGAACTCCGATATATTTGATTGCGGGTTTTACCTGGACCGTGTATTTCTGCATCTCATCCAGAACAAAATCCACCTCCTTGGGGGTCGTCAGGGAGGCCAGGCTGCCGCTGAGGTTGTGGCAGTAAACCCTGGCGTTGTCGTAGCTGTCCCGGCTCGAGTTGATGCGCAGACAGGCGTCCCCCACGTGCGTCCAGCCCTCCCCGCACAGGTGAGCTGCAACGAGGAACAGAAGGGGATAGCGGCACGCGGATTATAAGGGGGATCAAAAAGCAGTAAAAAACAAGACAGCGCTGCGCTTATTTGGGCAGAAAACTGAACTAATAGCCATTTATTTAGGGAGAAGAAGACTTTCCCCTTAAAGTGAAATCTCACATATAAAATCCCTGATCCTGCGCAGCTCGGAGACCTGACAGTCTGCAATCAGCAATGCAAAAAAATAAAAGGCAAGAAGTCTGAATTCTAAATGTCAGAAATTCCCTTCACTGACGAAGAAGCTCCTATTCTATTCATTTATCGGTTTATATAGCGCCATCATATTCTGCAGCGCTGTACAACGGGATCACACAAAGAGGGGACATTCATGGTCCATTCAGTTTAGCCTTAAAAGAGAATAAATTCTCCCTAAACCAGAGATTCCAATAAATTCTCCTCCTGTGGTTTCTACTTTCTGGATAAATTGGTACCAAAAGCGACTTGGGACGTATTTTTTGTTTCGTTTTTTGGTCGATTGGACAACAAAATTCAAATGACGTTTCTGAGCTTTCTCATTTTTTTCGCTAGTTTTCTTGGGGCCTCTTCCTCATTTTTGGACGTTCTTATGAGTTAATGAAATTAACAAATTTTGTTAAAGTTAAGGTTTTATACGAATCCAAATGCACAAGTCCAGTAACCAGTGATCCGGTGCATGCCGGTAAAATAACCTAGACATGGAGGGGTGACTTATAAAAAAAAGTGATCCCAATGCCAGGTTAGAAAAGTGATCTTATCATAATAGCAACAAATGGAAGGAAGTTTTACTTTACTGAGAGGGTGGTAGATAAGTGGAACAGCCTCCCTGCAGAGGTGGTAGAGGGTAATACAGTGAGGGTATTAAACATGCATGGGATAGACATACGGCTCCTGAATCTAAGACGAGACCAACGACTGATTAAGGTTTGAGTCGTTACAGCAGGAGAAACGGGCGACTAGACGGGGGCCACCGGGGGCTACACCCCTATGCTGATTGGACCATTCCATTAACTGCTATGGCAATCAGATGACATTTCCCACATTTGCATTATAATGGTCAGGTGGTCGCTGGCGGCTCCGATGGGCCCCCGTCCGGCCCTCCGTTGGGCGCGGATCCCGCTCACCTGGCAGCGCTTGGCACTCCTGCTGCCTCTGGTCCCACTGACAGTTCAGATTCAGGGAGCAGCTCTTACAGCTCGTCAGTTTGTTGCAGATCTGCTCGTTGCGGATGTAGCATTTCGTGTAGTTTTTCACCGACTGAAACACAAAAAAAACCCGGAAAAGTTCCAATGAAAGCGGATCGTTGGCTTTAACCCAACGCTGCGCGTCACAGCGCTATTCCGATGCCCGCGTAACAACATTACGGATTAAAACAGTTACTGCTCACAATCACGTAGCTCCTCCCCTTTGGTGAAAGGTGATTGGCTCTGTGTGTTTGACACGTAAAATATCCCCTAAATAATAACGATAACCTCATAAAACATTATTTTTAGTTAATAAATGAACTTAGTGAATCAAGCTCCTCGCAGTGACCGGCGGAGGTCCGACCCATGGCAGCGTCCTCTGCTGCCCCCCCCACAGATGGCATCATCATGATGTCATACGACCGCGGCATCCCCATGCGCCGTCTCTTAAAGGTCTTATGGAGCTCCTGTGTGATTTAAACCTTCGCCGAGGATCCTCCACTTCGTTCTATAATCCCCTTCTAGTTAATGAATCAAAATGTCAGCCGCGGCCGTGCGCTCAGAGACCGTCCAAATGTCACAAAACTCAACGGACCCGGAAACCTCCGTACATTATTAAAGAGAACCAAAAACCCTCTCATACGGACAAAGAACTTAACCCTTTCTAGTCACAAACATGGATGTTACCACATAGAATAGTTTTTTTGCGGCAGATCGGCATACGCTGCCCCTGTCTACTCGCGAGACCTCAGAGGTCTCTCTTTCCAAAGAACATCCACCTGATAGTAAAATGTTTTAATTGATGTGCAACCGGGTTCCATTATTATTATTATTACTATTATATTAATGCATTTATGGGGGGCAGCAGGATGGAGGGTCCAATGGGTTAAAATTCTTCTGTTTCTAGAGTTTAAAAGAAGGTGGTATTTTTGATGCATAATACCATTAATTTAACCCTTTGCAAAAACATTTGAGAGTCTGTTAGGGCTTAAAATGATATTTTCCTGTCTTTTCAGGTTTTTTTCAGGGGCAACTAGCATTTCAAATGGAGACAACATAACAAGCGGGTCCAAAGGGAACATTATTATCCGTAATCGGGACGCATTGATGACGGTAACCGCCAAGTGCCCCGGAACCAGCCTGATTCGTGAAATACCCCCCCCCAAAAGAAGCGATCTGATTGGCTCACCACGCTGCAGTTGCTGTTCAGCGACACGCACTTCTTATCGTCGCACCACTGGCAGCCGTTGGTATTCGCCGTGCAGCTGGCGCAGTCCGTGTTCTTGTAGCATCTGTCGTCCGACGCGGCTGCGACGCGGGGTAAGAGCGGAGCGTTTAGACGGCGCAGACAGACAGCTGACTCTCTACACCTGACTATAAACCCCGAGCTGACTCGCTACCCCATGTATAAAACGTACGGCTTCTATCCGGGAGACGGACGAGGCTCGCCAGAACCCCAGAAGTATGCTGTGGATACCGACCCACTTACTGTATTAACATTATTTTTTCAGGAATTTCAGCCTTTTTAGTTATTTTTAATACAATGAACGTCCCAGAATGCGTATGTTTTACGGGGTTCCTTTTAAAGGGGGTGCTATAGGTACAGATATAACCCCAGTCTGCCGGACATAAGGTTCTATGCATTAGGGGTCTCCTCATGTATAAAATACATTTTTCAATAAATTAGTAATTTTCATATTTTTCTGGGTTCTGGCGCCGGCCCCGAGAGTTACCCCCTCACCTGATTTGGCGGGGCAGCGGGCTTGGAAGGACTTGCCGTTGGCTCGCGCCGTCTCCCACGACACGCAGTGGTCCCTGTCCCACGCGCAGCTGATTCCGCGCATGGCGTTCGTGCAGAGATCCTCGCCGCGGAAAGCCTCGCAGCTCGGGGGCTTATACACCAAAATGTCATTAAGGAGGACGCTGGAAAAGCCCCCAAATATAAACATGGACCTGCAGGTACAGCAAAGAAATGAAAGCGGGGACCGGATACGATGTAGCAAGAAAACGCTGGGGAGACACATCGAACACGGGACAGGGGCACCAATCACGGGACAGGGGCACCAATCACGGGACAGGGGCACCAATCACGGGACAGGGGCACCAATCACGGGACAGGGGCACCAATAACAGCGTAAATCCAATAGTTTATTATTATACTTTATTACTTTATTACTATTATTTATTATTATTATACTTTATTATATTATTACTATTATTATTCTTTATTACTTTATTATATTATTACTATTATTTATTATTATTATTATACTTTATTACTTTATTATATTATTACTATTATTTATTATTATTATACTTTATATTATTACTATTATTATTCTTTATTACTTTATTATTATTATTATACCTTACTACTTTATTATATTATTACTATTATTATTATTAATATTTTGTATTACTTTAGTATTATTATTATTATTATATTTTTCTTTCTTACTTTATTATAGTATTACTATTATTACTCTTATTATTACTCTTATTATTTATTATTATTATTATTATTATTATTCTTTATTACTTTATTATATTATTATTGTTATACTTTATTATTATTATGATCATTATTATTATACTTTATTATTTTATTATTATTAACTATTATATTTATTAAATGTTCTGATTATTTAGCCATAAGGCAGGGGTCGGGGGGTCGTAAGAATGTGTCTTAAACGTAAATGGCGTTTTTTGGGCTGGTTCTGCGAATGACTTTTTTTGTTATATTATCAGCCGCATGAATATCCCTTATCTGACCCGATCACCGCGTTTAAACGTCAGTCCCGTAGGTATAAGTCTCGTTATACAGCGCTACAGTACCTGTCAGCGACAAATAAATAAAAGGCAGTACTAAGATGGTAATTCAAGCTTTCTTACAAAAAAATGGCCATGTCGGTTTGACTTTAATAAAATTACCCTCATTATGTTTATGTAGATGAAAAATCACTACAGGAGACATTTAACCCTTTCAGAAAGCAATATTTTAGAAAGCAAATTCCCACGGTAAAGGGAGCAATCATTTTAGTAATTGTTGACTTATTTACATGTTTTTTATTATTATTATTATTATTTTTGTAGTAAAGGCCTTTTAAATATTATCAGAGAGGAAGCTCGTTACCCGTTGCTGACGACGGCCGAGTGCCCGAAGCGGTTGACGTCACGGTGGAGATTGGGCTTCTGCAGAACCTTCCATTCATCGCACGCTGCAAGAAAAGGAGACTGTTTAGCATCAACCCAGCAAGAGAGTTACACCTGTGGTCAAGTAGGCATTTTTTTGTAATGTGAGCTAAACCAGGCAGGGGTTATTTTGTATGCAGTGAATATGATCCATGCCTAGGGGTCTCCAGTAATGCATGATGTGTCTCTAGTGCGTCCGGGACACAGCGCTCGGCATATCCCTGCCGTCACATCTCTTGCTTTGTGCAGGGAAGAGCCAAGAACTGAAACGGCCAGCAGACATATTTGTGTGCGGCGAGTGTGTATTTGCTTGCGTCCAAGTGCTTAGGGGTCCCAGAGAGCCTATATCTACTATTGATTATATGGCCCCTATCTAACTGCCCATGAGACGGTATTCTGTCATATATCATACTAATACAGTAATTAGATCGTTAACTATTAATCACAGCGGGTGATACATAAACAGGCAGTTCAAAAGTTTGGGGTCACTCAGCTGTTTTCATGGAAGACAAGGAAATTTCTGGCTGTGATGGGAGTGATAAAGGGCCATTGGAACACAGGAGTGATGGGAGTGATAAAGGGCCATCGGAACACAGGAGTGATGGGAGTGATAAAGGGCCATTGGAACACAGGAGTGATGGGAGTGATAAAGGGCCATTGGAACACAGGAGTGATGGGAGTGATAAAGGGCCACTGGAACACAGGAGTGATGGGAGTGATAAAGGGCCATTGGAAGACAGGAGTGATGGGAGTGATAAAGGGCCATTGAAGCACAGGAGTGATGGGAGTGATAAAGGGCCATTGGAATACAGGAGTGATGGGAGTGATAAAGGGCCATTGGGACACAGGAGTGATGGGAGTGATAAAGGGCCATTGGAGCACAGGAGTGATGGGAGTGATAAAGGGCCTCTGTACGCCTATGAAGAGATTCCATTAAAAAATCGTTTCCAGCTACAATAGTCATTTACAGCATTAACCCCGTCTGCGCTGGATTTCTGATCCATTTCATGTTATTTTCTTTCAAAAACAAGGGCATTTCTAAGTGACCCCAAACTTTTGAACGGTTGTGTAAATAATATTTAATTTTAGATTTGTCTCTTGGGGACTTTACATGAAGCCAAATGTTTTTCATTTTTAATGTCTAAGTGACCAATAGAGAAATATCCCAATTTTTTAAAATGTTAATAATCCTTTAATTTCCCCAAAAGCGACGGGGTGCTTTCCCGATCCCCCCATTCCTTGCATTTTATGAAAGATAATCCATGCTTTTATTTTTAGGATATCCTGAAATAACCCGACGGAAAAAGAAACGTAAAATAAATCAGACCCCGAGATACTTTAATCCACAGAACGGGGTCGCGATACGAGTGGAAAATTATCTATAAAGGTAAAACTATTATTAAAATCAAGTTTTGAGATAAGAGAATCCGCCCCGCAGACGGAGATGTAATAATGTAATCATTCTTCGGCCGCTCGTGTTATTTATCAAACTGGCAGCTCTTCAACCGAACGCGGAATAGAAAAATATATCAATATTCGGAACGGACGTTTATCTCTTCCCCTCAATAACTTCCAGCCGGCGAGAGGAAAAAATCCCCCCAGATGGAATCAATCCCACCGGGCGAGAAAGATGTCTTCTGCTCGTGGTGCAGTATTCCAGACGTGGCACCGCTCCCCAGCGGATGCCACGGAACTGCAGCGAGAGAAACACGAGACCGCAAGAGCTCGACATCTTCTCACGGTGACGGCGGAAGGAGCCCGTCCCCAAATAACAAACTGCTTTCTTCCCAACTTGAAACCATAGGGGCCCTCAGGAACGTGGGGCCCTCAGGAACGTGGGGCCCTCAGGAACGCGGGGCCCTCAGGAACACGGGGGCCCTCAGGAACACGGGGCCCTCAGGAACGCGGGGGCCCTCAGGAACACGGGGCCCTCAGGAACGTGGGGCCCTCAGGAACACGGGGCCCTCAGGAACGCGGGGCCCTCAGGAACACGGGGGCCCTCAGGAACACGGGGCCCTCAGGAACGCGGGGGCCCTCAGGAACGTGGGGCCCTCAGGGACGCGGGGCCCAGGGCGGCACTCAGACCGTCCAGCGGCTAGTCGGCTGAGCCTAGTCGGGTCGGACCTCCCGCAGGTCCCTCCAGATCCAAGCGGCTTCCATGACCCCGGGTGCCGCTGCGCCATTAAATAATTGAGCGCCGTCCTCATAAAGACAAAAGAGAGCGTCTCCATTAATAATAATACATGAGGCAGAAAACATTGGTTTCTATGGCGACAGCACCAAATCCTAGAACTTTGCACCAGAAAATAAGATCCTCGCTTCCTGGCGGCAGTAAATTAACTCTGAGAGGCTGCGGCGGGTCGGGGGCCGTTATATTTCCAGCGTCCGCCCCGGAGCGCGACGTATTGGTTTATTTAAAACCAGTAAAAAATACATTTTCTCATAAAAGCGAAATAACGTTCTTTGAAGAAATGGCCCGCGTAAAGCGTCGCTCCGGGGAGCGAGATCCGAGCGTTACCTGAGCGGGGGAGGTAATGGGCCGCCTGTCTCAGATACTTAGCAGCGAGGGCCGCAAGGTGAACTTGGCCTTCAGAAAATGAAAGAAGAAATCAGCAAACGAAGCTCCTGTCCGCGGGGGAATCTCATCTCTTGCTGTCTATTGGACCCCAGGACATGCGCAGACCGGCAGGGGGGGGACACAAGGATGCCTTATTGCTCCCTCCCCAAACCGGTTTATAGCACCCCCTCCATTACCACTTGATCCGGTGGAGCCCCCCCAAAGTCTAGAGCCTGAACATCACTGGCATCCCAGCAGAGGTGGTCAGACCTCGACTTGTCGGCGAGGCGTCTTGGAGCTTGTTGGCTGGGAGGCCGATGTCGATGGTGGAATCGGAACGATCTTCAACGTTGACCCAACTTTTTGGAGGCCTCCAGAGCGTTTGGCACCCTGAGTGGGTACTCAGTGAATATTTAAACTGTAAATACTCTGGAAGCGTAGAATTTGACGGCAGATAACGAAGATCCCACTCGGCCCGTAGAGAACCAACGCTTGGGATGGATCTGGGTTCGCGTGGATCGTGGGATGGATCTGGGTTCGCGTGGATCTTGGGATGGATCTGGGTTTGCGTGGATCGTGGGATGGATCTGGGTTCGCGTGGATCTTGGGATGGATCTGGGTTCGCGTGGATCGTGGGATGGATCTGGGTTCGCGTGGATCTTGGGACAGGACTATGATCTCCTCTGAACTCGGCTCTTCTTGATCCACCGAATGTCATTAAACATCAGCAGACGTCCTCCCAGAACTCGCTTTACTCCACGGAGAATACTTGGCCGGTGGAAATATTTCACTCGCCACAAACGCCGGCTCCGTAATCAGCGTAAAACGTGATATAAGAGGTTTTTATGCCGCGGTGTCCGGAGGTCGGCCCAACGCTTTTACCGATCTGCGGATTTATTTCGCTGGCCCGGCGAGTGCGTTTCCCGCAGAAGGACCGGGGCGAGGAGACGCGACGACAGAACAAAAAGAAATCTGCGAAAAAAGAGAAAAACATGGGAAAAGCCTTTTCAGAAACCTCGCCCCTGATCTTCCGGGCCGTGAATACGAAGCGGGCGACGGCTCCAGGCGGCACGAGACGCAGGTAATGAAGCCTGGGATGGGATGCTTTGTAACACAGAAAGAAGTCGATTCTCCCCGCCGCGTCTCGCGGATCAGCGTCTCACCCCGGCAGTCACTTCTACATGTTTGGGGCATCAGGTCCGCGCCACCAATTAACCCATCGATGCAAACCGACAGGGACTCGGCTTATTCCGTGTCTGCTTTATAACAGCGTCCGTCAGCGCTGAAATATCACACAAGAAACATACAGACTGAAATGGGAAATGTATTACCACCTCTGCTGAGAGGCTGCTCAAATTCATATTGCACACAAGGGCAAAGCAAGGATATGGTGTAAAGCTCTGTTGCCATAGCAGCACCAAATAGATACCTAGAGGTTTGGTTATGGTTTGGGGCGTTTAATCAGTGAGAGCTCAGACCGGGGAGGCAGATTCTTTTTGTGTCCGGTTTTCGGTGCCATTTATTTCCCGGGGTATAAATAATTCCTCGTTCCCACGCTGTATTCCTTGGGTTTTCTGACCTTGCTCTCCCGTCTCCGCGTTTCTCTGGCAGCGGCCGCCGTCCACCTGCGATCGGCATCTGCTGCTCCTTCGCTATCCGAGTCCCGCTGCGCGGAGAGGCTCTGCTGCCATGCGCAAGAAGGTCACTTTCAGCATTAATCACAGAGTACCAGAGCCAAAGAGAACCGGCCTCTCCCCGGCATGAACAACGAAATCGTCTCCGGCACGCGGGGGCCGGCGGGTGAGCAAAGCAGCCAACAGAGGATCAAGGAATCTGGGGGGGGGGGGAATTACTGCAAACCTCCCTCGTATCCATTCCCAGAAGGGGTCTGATAACGGTCATTATGGAAAATGTGACTGGTCAGGGGGTAAATATATTCTGAAGGAAGTCACCTGTGTTCAAGCAGGGATTCCAGCTGTGATAAAGCAGGGAGAAAAGCACCAATTGGGACGCTCAGATATCATTAAATCAGACAAGAATATGAAGGAGTCGCTCCGGACTGTGAGACCCCAGAATCTGCCCCTTCACCCCGAGAATTGGTTAAAAACCCTGAGAACTTATTGTGGTCTGGCTCTATGCTGAAGGCTAGGAGCCATTATCCAAACCTTTAAGCTTCCGTCTCCTCCACGCGTGGAGACGGATAATTAACCCATAATATCGCACCTTCATCGGTTACAATAACCCGACCAATGTTAAGGCCGGATGGAAATTATAGTATTTTATCCAAAGCCTGTTCTCTAAAACACCCCTTTTTGCTCATTTTTAGGCCATTCAGCATTGTTCCGATCTATACGCCAAAATGTGTATTTTTTGCCCCAAAAAAGGGGCCAACGTAAAAAAAAAAATGGAAATATCAAAATTGGCCGTTACTTTTCAAAAGGCTGAATGTATTTCGTCCATTAAAGTGCATTTAATGTGTTTTTTTTGCATTCTTACATTTTTGGAACAAACAAATTACTGCAGATTCTAAGTGTTTTGAGAAAATTCTATAGTAGATTTTTATTTTTCATTTTTCCTGAATGAGAAGAAAATAAGTTTTGTTTTTTTTTCTCGATTTTAATGGATTGTATGGACGGCAGCCGTATTGTTCCTGCGCGATCCAACTTAATCAGGGTACCGGCTTTACTCTCATCATCCTAACCACAGCCCTTCAAAGCTCCGCTCGCTAAACACAGTTATTAGGAGCCGAGAGTGCGCTTTGTGTGAAAGAAAAAGAAATCGTACAAAGGCCTACGGAAAATATTATTATACTTCTATGTGCAGGAGAAAGAGGGAGAGAGAGAGGAGGGGAGAGAGAGAGAGAGAGAGACAGAGAGAAAGAGACAGAGAGAGAGAGAGAGAGAGAGAGAGAGGGAGAGAGGGAGAGAGAGGGAAAGAGAGAGAGGGAGAGAGAGAGAGGGGGAGAGGGAGAGGGAGGGAGAGAGAGAGAGAGAGGGAGAGAGAGGGGGGGAGAAAGAGGGAGAGAGGGGGAGAGAGGGGGAGAGAGAGGGAGAGAGAGGGAAAGAGAGAGAGGGAGAGAGGGAAAGAGAGAGAGAGAGAGGGAGAGAAAGATGAAAAGAGAGAGAGAGAGGGGAGGGAATAGAGCGAGAAGGAGAGAGGATGCCCTCCGGGCAGAGAGGAAAGTAATGAGTAGAAACAGATTGCAAGCTCTTTGGTTCAGTTGGGTTTCGAACTTCCAATTCGCAAGCTATTATTCCTCAAGGCATTCACTGTGTTTTAAAGGGACCCCTACGAGGTGCTGCAGCGTGAATGAAGCCCCCGCTCACCGATGTCGTAGGCCAGGAAGTCGGCGGAGAAGCACTTGGCGCCGTTGCTCAGGGAAGTGTCGTTGTGCGTGTTCCCCCCAAACACCAGCAGGGTGCCGCTGATCAGGACGGCAGAATGGAGGTACCGCGCCAGCCCGCTCACCCTCAGGATGGTCCTGGAAACCAGAAGAGAAAATCTCATTTAAAACCCCGAAAAGCAGCCAGTGAGTAATGACACGATGTACGGGGGGCTACGGGGGGCTACGGGGCAGCCATGCCTGGCGGGGGCCTTTCTGGAAAGGTTTGGGAGTTGAGGTAAGAGTTAGATTCTCCACGACCGATATCTGACCTCATAGGATCCCCTCCTGCAGAAAGGACTGAGCCGCCCCTGTATAATGTATAGATAAATCAGTGAGCCGGCCCCTCTATAATGTATAGATAAATCAGTGACCGGCCCCTGTATAATGTATAGATAAATCAGTGACCGGCCCCTCTATAATGTATAGATAAATCAGTGACCGGCCCCTGTATAATGTATAGATAAATCAGTGACCGGCCCCTGTATAATGTATAGTTAAATCAGTGAGCCGGCCCCTGTATAATGTATAGATAAATCAGTGACCCGGCCCCTGTATAATGTATAGATAAATCAGTGAGCCGGCCCCCTGTATAATGTATAGATAAATCAGTGACCGGCCCCTGTATAATGTATAGATAAATCAGTGACCGGCCCCTGTATAATGTATAGATAAATCAGTGAGCCGGCCCCTCTATAATGTATAGATAAATCAGTGACCGGCCCCTGTATAATGTATAGATAAATCAGTGACCGGCCCCTCTATAATGTATAGATAAATCAGTGACCGGCCCCTGTATAATGTATAGATAAATCAGTGACCGGCCCCTGTATAATGTATAGTTAAATCAGTGAGCCGGCCCCTGTATAATGTATAGATAAATCAGTGACCCGGCCCCTGTATAATGTATAGATAAATCAGTGAGCCGGCCCCCTGTATAATGTATAGATAAATCAGTGAGCCGGCCCCTGTATAATGTATAGATAAATCAGTGAGCCGGCCCCTGTATAATGTATAGATAAATCAGTGAGCCGGCCCCTGTATAATGTATAGATAAATCAGTGACCGGCCCCTGTATAATATATAGATAAATCAGTGACAGGCCCCCTGTATAATGTATAGATAAATCAGTGACCCGCCCCTGTATAATGTATAGATAAATCAGCGATCCGGCCCCTGTATAATGTATAGATAAATCAGTGACCGGCCCCTGTATAATGTATAGATAAATCAGTGACCGGCCCCTGTATAATGTATAGATAAATCAGTGACCGGCCCCCTGTATAATGTATAGATAAATCAGTGACAGGCCCCCTGTATAATGTATAGATAAATCAGTGACCGGCCCCCCTGTATAATGTATAGATAAATCAGTGACCGGCCCCTGTATAATGTATAGATAAATCAGTGACCGGCCCCCTGTATAATGTATAGATAAATCAGTGAGCCGGCCCCTGTATAATGTATAGATAAATCAGTGAGCCGGCCCCTGTATAATGTATAGATAAATCAGCGACCGGCCCCTGTATAATGTATAGATAAATCAGTGACCGGCCCCCTGTATAATGTATAGATAATTCAGCGAGCCAGCCCCCTGTATAATGTATAGATAAATCAGTGACCGGCCCCCTGTATAATGTATAGATAAATCAGTGACCGGCCCCTGTATAATGTATAGATAAATCAGTGACCGGCCCCTGTATAATGTATAGATAAATCAGTGAGCCGGCCCCCTGTATAATGTATAGATAAATCAGTGACCGGCCCCTGTATAATGTATAGATAAATCAGTGACCGGCCCCTGTATAATGTATAGATAAATCAGTGAGCCGGCCCCCTGTATAATGTATAGATAAATCAGTGACCGGCCCCCTGTATAATGTATAGATAAATCAGTGACCGGCCCCCTGTACAATGTATAGATAAATCAGTGAGCCGGGGATACCCGGTCCTCCAGCGACCGTTTGGTGGATGTCAGGAGTGGCGACTACCGGAAGGGAACGGCCGGTCCCGCGATTGGGCATTCCTTACGTAATGGCGCCACCACAAGCCATCAGTCACCAGGTGAGTCTCCGCTGCTCCAAGACAGTCGGGCTGTACCGGTACTTCTTAATGGGCTTTTAATAACCGCTTTTAGGGTGGACTGGTATGTCTATATGGTAAGCAAGGGGTTAAATATCCTTACATTAACTATTCATTATACAGGGCCAGCTCAGCCCTTCCAGCAGGAGAAGCTCCTGAGGCTGCCCCTCAACCCTGCACAGAGAAAATACACAATATCATCATTTACTGATTTAAATAGCGCCTACATATTCCGCAGCGCTGTACAATGTGTAAATAATAACAATTTCACTTACAGAAGCAAGCGGTAAGGAGGGCCCTGCGCACAGGAGCTTATAATATATATATACATACAGACAGAAGGGTTCCACGCGCACGCACGCTCACAGAACATATTAAAAGCAAACTGTATATAAAGGTCACATCATTTATGGACTCGACTGAGATACAAAAAAAGAAAATCGATATTTCAGCGAGGGGTCATTCTTCATGTTAGAGGCCAGAGAGCCCGGGCCGGGTTGGCCTTTTCTGGGGATAATTTATTTGCTTTCTTCCAAAGACGTTATTTCTATATAGCTGCTCTGTTAACCCTTTGCTACACTGAGGAGCGAGCCATTCAACTCTAAACTGTTGCTCCCCCCTGCGGCATTCCGATGGTTAAACATACACATTATTATTATTATTAATTGTTTTATATAGCGCCATCATATTCCGTAGCGCTGTACAATGGGTAGACATAACAAGTCGTATATAACGTAACAATCTGACTTACAGAGACAGCAGCTGAGGAGGGCCCTGCGCACAGGAGCTGACAATCACATCCCCGTGTGACCTCACAGCGCAGTAAATGCTTTATTGTTACTTTGTTTCTGTCCTCGCTGAGAGTTACTCTGATGATACGCGTTCATCCGCCGCCCGGGGGGGGGTATCCGGCCATTAAATGACTGAAGGTTTTAAATTCTAAATATTTGCGAAGCTGCAGAGAATTCATTGAGATTCTAAGATTTTGGGGAAAGTTTGGCGTTTTTCGTTGCTGTGAATCTTCTTCGTCACCAACTGCGACCAACAAACGCAAAGAAACGAACACTTCTGGATATATTCACTCCGCCACCAGCGAGCGGCATGTGAGCCGTGGAGCGTGCAATCTAATCGGACTCGCGCTCAGTAACATTTCCGGCAGGTTACCCCCCGGCGGACCCCGGGCCAGAAATTAAACCGAGACGAGGACACGAGAGGACGCTCAGTCTCTGAAACGCTTGGAGGCGAGGAGAAAGACGAGACAAAAAGGTCACCGGATGGAGTGGACACAGAAAACGAATACGGCCCTCGATCCATGGGGGGCCGCGGGGAATTTAATGAGCTCTGGATACCTCTGGATATTCAGGGAATAAAGCCAAGAAACCTTTGAGTTGTAGACCAGGTCCAGTGGCTACTGATCTACAACTCCCATTACGCTCAGCCTGACAGATTTACAGAACTAACCAAGCAAAAAAAGTCAGTTTCTGCAGCGGAATGAGGTTAGGAAGATACTTTTTATTAACTTAAGTTATTAAGTCGTTTACATAAAAGATAATAATAAAAAAGCTGTAACACAAACAGCAGGTTTCAGTGGACCTCAGAAACGTGTAAAGTTATTAAACTAGGTTAGATGTTAGAATAAAAAGTCATAGCCTAAAACTAGACTAGAAGTTTTACTTTACTGTCATAGTAGTGGAACAGCCTCCCAGCAGAGGTGGTAGAGGGTAATCCAGTGAGGGTATTAAACATGCATGGGATAGACATACGGCTCCTGAATCTAAGACGAGACCAACGACTGATTAAGGTTTGAGTCTTTACAGCAGGAGAAACGAGGGGACTAGACGGGGGCCGGATGGGGCCGATCTGCTGGCAGGTTCTGTGCTTCCTGTTTGTATTCTTATAGGCTTGACGGACTCTTCTGACTCGCAGGGAAAACTACCAAAGAATACAGGATCTAATACTATTGGGGTCAGAATTGGGTCGCCGAGGTTAAAATATTTCTCTCTGTGGGGCCCGTAGGCCGAGCGACACTGGAGGTTCCACTGGCATCCCTATCACCCCAGTACCTTCACCCAAATCAATGATCCGTAACCCCAGCCGTGCCGACCCTAATGCCCTGGGGGTGTTATATGCAGCCCCCCCCCATCACGGAGCCCCGGTACTCACCACGTCCTGCTGTTCACTTCGTACCGGTACAGATCGTCCACCAGCCCGTATTTGTTCCCAGGTAAAGCCTTGTGGCCCCCGTGCACGTACACGGCCTTCGTGAACGGATCGTAGACACTGGTGTGACCGTAACCGCCCTGCACGATGGCTCCTCTGGTCTCCGGAACCAGCCAGGTATTGGATCCTGAGAACAAAACCCAAACAGAGCGAAACTTTACCGTTTATCCAAAAAAAACGTGAACCTGGATAATGTGAAGGGATCTCTGCCTTAGTGCCCAACAATAAATAAATGGGGGAAAAGGTGCAGCCAGACTCCCCGGAAGAGGATAATTCCCTCCCGCAATATTGTTATTGGCTCGTGACTTTGGAAGCATGCGTAGGGCATTCCCCCCCAGGTTGCTGAGGTTGGGGGTAGGAGGAACGGACGGGGCTTTGGTTTTATCCATACAGCTGGCAATGAAAGGGCGGAGAAATGGCGGACTTAATATTCTGGAGAGTTCGGCGTGGAACCCCATACTCTGCGTAAGCGATTCGGGGTCTATCCAGTCCCGATGCTCATGGTCCAGAAGGCCCCCCAACTCGGGTTACCGCCTGGCGAGTGACGTGGAGCTGAATACCGAGCCCTCTGAGCCCCAACACCTGGATTATATCGCGGGAGTCCATAGAATACACGCCACGGATAATAAAAACGCAGGTCAGGCTATAAATCCAAACGCGGGGACGGCAGAAAATCTTACAATGCTGGAGAGAAACGAATCCTCGAGAAATTCTCTGAAGATTGTTTTCTGACGAAGTATCTTTACTCCTTTACTCCTCGGCTCCTTTACTCCTTTACTCCTCGGCTCCTTTACTCCTTTATTCCTCGGCTCCTTTACTCCTTTACTCCTCGGCTCCTTTACTCCTTTACTCCTCGGCTCTATCCCACAGAAGAGGTCAGAGCCGCTCGATTGTAAAAGACCAAAGAGCAGACGGGATTAAAGGTTCCGACTCACGCGGATAAATAAGGGGGTCTCAGCCGGAGAGGTCCGAGCCGCATGCGAGTAACAAACACGCTCAGCCGATCACAAGATCTGAAACCCCAACACTCTCAGCCACCATACAACATGCCGTCTGCATTCAGGCAGCAAACCGCAAACCCCTATCAGCCCCTCAACTCAACACCAAAAACCAGAACAAACAAGGGAAATATGGAAAATGTAATATTCGTAAAAACATTGTTTTTGTTATTTTGCGTGCGTTTAAAAATATTCACTAATCGCTCCTGTGTGTGAAGAGAAAAGCGGCGGCTCGGAAACGCAAGAGAAAGAAATCTGTAAAAGTCTGAAGATAAATATATATATTTTGTTTTCTCTCTATGGAAAGGTTTAGAAAAAAAAGTAAAAATAAAAAAAATATGAAAGAATAAAAAAAGTTTTCTGATCCAAGTGAGTAAAAGCATCTTTATCGCCTCCCCCGGGAGATTTACGGGAACGCCGGCAGCCATAACTAAACGCAGCGCAGAAAGGGCAGAGCCGCCGTCTCCGTGGGACCCGGAACGGTGAGCAGAGAGTAGGTCGCGCTCCGGAACGCCACGCTCATCACCTCCGCGCCGCCTTTTCCTCCAATTAGTGCTCAACAGCGCGAAATAAACATTAAATCCACCAAAAAAACGCTGCCGCCTCGGACCGCACTAAAAGGGAAAGAACCGCAATAAAAGGTGATGTTACTTAGTAACTAGGAGCGCTTCCCAAACTGTTTCAAACGCTTTCTTTGTTCTATTTACTCATTTATTTACTTTTCTTATTTATTCTCTAAAATAAATACGATTCAAGCTTTTCCTTACGAATGTTCTGTAGATGAGGCTAACGAGTATTTTTATCAGGGTTATGCTTCATTGTAATTATATTTCCTGCCCGTTAAAGAAGGAGAAATGCCCTCTCTTGGGGTATAAGTGGGGCAAATACAACCGAAGCACATCTTTGCACCTTTTCCCATCATTGGGATTCAGGACTGAAGTTTGGATGCTTTTGTTTGGGCCAACAGCTAGAAGTGAAAGGAAGGGGCCACAGGCAGGCTGGGGGTCCTAATAAGTTTCTATTAAAATTCCAAATGTATCGATCCTGTCATCTGTATCTGCGCCGAAACATCTCACTTTATTGATTTACTTATTGAAACCATTTATACGGAAGGCAATCAGCTGGCGGGGTGACTCGTAGACCACAATGTATTACTAAGGCGATATACGTGATTATTATAAATAATAATAATAATAATAATAATATATTACGTACTACATATACTATATTAAATATGATTATATTATATGTTATATGTTATATTTATTATTATATATATGATATTATTATATTAAATATGATATCTATTATATATATTATATTATTATATATTATTATATTATATATTATATGTTATATTTATTATTATATATATATGATAGTCATTATATTAAATATGATATTTATTAATCTATTATATTATATATATATATATATATATTTATTATATATTATATACTATACTTATTATTATATTATATCTTGTATACATATATATTTATTATATTATATTTATCATTATATCATATATTATATATGATATTTATTATAATATTATATATAATATATAATATTATTATATAAGTATAATATATTATATAAGTGTCAATGACAAAGCTCTAAAACCTGCAGAGAACAATATTGAAAACAATATTGAAAAAGTTCTAACACCGTCTCACGCATTCATGCAGCTCAGAACATTATTAACGCCCAAGCGCACCCCAAAACAGGATGAAAACATTTTTTAAACTGAGTGTGTTCAGAAATAGCTGTCAAAATCCCATATTTGAGGTTTTTAGAATACAAGAAAAAATGAGCCACTCATTGCCCAATCGATAAGGAATTGAGCGCAAGCACCTAATTATTCGGAAACTAATTATATTTGCGTGATTAGCATTACGATAATGATGCGAAGGTTTTTCACGGCAATTAAGTGACGCATCCCCGGGGGGCGCTAGGCGCTCGTTAATTGGGTATAAATATGGTGGAGCTGGTGGGGTTTGCAGAACACAATTATTTCAAAAAGTTTTAAAGTGAAATTTAGAGAAACCTCATGAATCTGGAAATAACTCAGATTTTATCAACGCACGAGAAAGAAGTCCTGCTTCGCCCCGGCAATCGTGTCATTTCTCAGAATAAAAGATTGGTGACATTTAATAATGAGCCAATTTATTGTACTGTCGGTAAAATCGCATTAGTGGGAGGTTCTGAGTTAGTTTTAGATATTATACCGGGTAAACATCGCTGACTTCCATTAATCAAAGCGAGACGTCTTCAGACACAGAACTTGCGGCATTATCCTTATTTAAAACAAAAGTCTCCTCTTGGGTCTCAGGAAAGTTGCCCGAAGTCTCACCCCCTCTCTCCATAGAGGAGGTAAAAGGGGTAAAGCCAGACAGGCGGTGGGAAGAGCGTCCGATTCAAGTCAATGGAGACTGCAGTGCATCCTCCAACCACTTGGGGCCGCTAGTGTATCAGAGTATCTATACATGTTCCTGGCCAACCAAAAGTGATTTTAGAATCCAACGGGTGCAGATTTTATTTTTTGGGATGTGGATTTTATTTTTAAACAGGGACTTTTTAATTTTAATTTTTTGCTGGGATGAAGATGAGGACCGGAAGGCATTGCTTGACAAAACGGAATGGCCACTGACAGGTAATTGATTTTTAAGGCCACCCTCCTACCGACTAAAGGGGGCTTGGATGGAGGTCATGGGCACTTGCCTGGGATTGGAGGTAGTGGATAAGGATTTTTCTTTAAATATTTGTTTTAAAGTTATTATAACTTAACCCTCTTCATTCTAAAAAAACGACAGGGATGGAGAAAAAGGCGGAGAGGATCGGGTGAGGTCTACAAACGGTTAACGCGAGCACTCTCCATCCCGACAGACAGCAGAAATAAATCGGCAGCCGACGGGCCGAATGGTCCTCACCTGCTGTCAGATTCAATGTTTCTCTGATCCGATCTCAGAAATTCAGGGATCAGAACGTTTGTTTGCTTATAAAGTGCAGGTTTTTTTATCCAAATCACCAAAATGATCGTTTTACCTTTCTTTACGGAATGACTTAAACTGCACCAGACACTGGATATGCGCGATTATTAACTTGATCTTATCAGGAGGGATCGGAGATGACACGTGGAGTGTCCGCGGCCCCCGGGGGCAGACATGGATCAGCATCCTCCCGAGCAGATATTTCCACCACAGTCTATTCTAACCAGAGGACCCCGGCGGGGATGTTCTATATATTATACAGAATGCAGAACCTCTTTAATCGTCCAGGACAAAAGCGGGTCCCCTTTAAAATGGATCATTCAACTTTTAGTATTTTTCTCCTTAAAGGAGATCTTCCACCAATTTTTTTTACTAATATCAGGTGAAAAATATGTTTTTTTCAAACTAGTTTCCCCCCCATAGTATAAATGTTTTTCAGACAGCTGCATATCAGCCGTTTGTATGATTCTCGCTCTGTTATCTGATCCCCGATCTACTAAACCCCCCGACTCCTTATCATACTGCCTGTGGGGAGCAATAGAATGGCTCAGTATTAATAACCCCGCCGGACTCTCTGACTAATGAAAGTCTATGGAGGAACGGACTTCATTAGCATCGCCATAAAGCATCAGCTCAGTGTGGGGTTTGAACCGGGAAAGTCACCCAAAATATCACATGACTGACAGCAACGGCGGCTCCAGATCTGCAGATAAAGGGGGTTATATTACTGTATACAGCGCTGGGGGGTTATATTACTGTATACAGCGCTGGGGGTTATATTACTGTACACAGCGCTGGGGGTTATATTACTGTATACAGCGCTGGGGGTTATATTACTGTATACAGTGCTGGGGGGTTATATTACTGTATACAGCGCTGGGGGGGGTATATTACTGTATACAGCGCTGGGGGTTATATTACTGTATACAGTGCTGGGGGTTATATTACTGTATACAGTGCTGGGGGTTATATTACTGTATACAGTGCTGGGGGGTTATATTACTGTATACAGTGCTGGGGGTTATATTACTGTATACAGTGCTGGAGGTTATATTACTGTATACAGCGCCGGGGGGGTTATATTACTGTATACAGCGCTGGGGGTTATATTACTGTATACAGCGCTGGGGGGTTATATTACTGTATACAGTGCTGGGGGTTATATTACTGTATACAGTGCTGGGGGTTATATTACTGTATACAGCGCTGGGGGTTATATTACTGTATACAGCGCTGGGGGTTATATTACTGTATACAGCGCTGGGGTTATATTACTGTATACAGCGCTGGGGGTTATATTACTGTATACAGTGCTGGGGGTTATATTACTGTATACAGCGCTGGGGGTTATATTACTGTATACAGGGCTGGGGGTTATATTACTGTATACAGCGCTGGGGGTTATATTACTGTATACAGCGCTGGGGGTTATATTACTGTATACAGCGCTGGGGGTTATATTACTGTATACAGCGCTGGGGGGTTATATTACTGTATACAGCGCGGGGGTTTTATTACTGTATACAGCGCCGGGGGTTATATTACTGTATACAGCGCTGGGGTTATATTACTGTATACAGCGCTGGGGGGTTATATTACTGTATACAGCGCCGGGGGTTATATTACTGTATACAGCGCCGGGGTTGGAGAAGGCGACAGGTTATTACCCCCCACTCTCCGCAGTACGGATCGGATAATTCCAGTCAGCTCAAGAAATGAAACTTTAATAATTAATTTCCGGAAGACAATAAAAGCATCAGAGAGGATTCCATCGTTTCCCATCCCCCTCCATTGACTTTGATTTTATTCTCCGGGGTCCGCAGCCAGCAGGGTTAGAGCGACGCGTTTTCCGGGGTCCCCCTGACTGCCCCTTCACTCATTTAGTTAATTTATATCAGGATTTAGGAATAACAGCCAGACGCTTCCCGACCCCTATGGCCTGCGGACTGGGGGAGTTTAACCAATTCCTCGCTGGGCTGGGAACACTATCAGTGCGGGGAGGTTACACATTATTATTATGAACTGATTTACTCATCGCCGGCATAGTACACAGCGCTGTACGCGGACAGCTACTCACTCATGTAGTACTCCTGGACGTTGCTGATGTATCCGTACACAGACGAGTATCCAAACACGATGAGCATCACGGCTTCTCTGTTATCGAGTTCCACCACGTGGGCCGTGTGGCCCTCCAGGGCGTACTGCTGCGCATGGTTGAGGACGGTGGGGGTCCTGGTGCTCCAGGACTGGCTGGGTATGTTAAAGACCCAAAGCTCGTCCGTGATGTTCCCGGCGGGGGTTTCGATCTTCCCGCCGTACATGTAGATGTCGTCCTGGGAGGGGGTAACAGAACGGGGGGTGTTAATGGGTTAATCGGGGTAACAGATACTTTGTAACGTCACAATTTAAAGGGGGTCTGAAAGACCCATCGGCAGCAATTCAAGCGAAGGCATCGAGCGAGAGGAATTCTGATCAAAGAACTTCCGTAATTTAGGCAAAAGACCAAAATCAGAGAAAATCGAGGGAAAAATACAGATTTCCTTTAATATAAAAAGAGACATTTTCTTTAACGCTACATCTGTCCTTAAAACTCGATTTCTGCCACGAAGGGCCAAGTAATTCCGTTCCTCGGTCTACAGAACAGCTTTCGGGGCCGAGAGAAAACATAAAAAAACACAAAAGTGATAAAAAAACATTAAAAAAACCCCATTATCCTTCCTCGGTGCTGAGAATCCTGAAGGGTAATTACAGGCAGATGGTTTTTGCCGGATTATCAGATTTCCGGCCCCGATAATCTGATATTAAACATTACGTCGCAGCGCGGAGGATCCGGCCCCCGGCGCGAAGATCTCCCCCAGCGCTTTAAGTGCAGTAATGAGAGAATCGAGAAAAGACCAAAAACTGAAACTTTCACAACCTCGTCCGGCCCACC
This sequence comes from Spea bombifrons, assembly GCF_027358695.1. NCBI lineage: Eukaryota > Metazoa > Chordata > Amphibia > Anura > Pelobatidae > Spea > Spea bombifrons. The sequence goes on along the minus strand of NC_071097.1, from coordinate 37,172,085 downwards.
CGCTGCGTGTTTTGCCCGGACCTGTTTTAGAGGGGCTTTGGGTGGGCATTCAGGAGCCGTATGTCTATCCTATGCTTCGCTGTATTACCTTCTACCTCTTCTGCTGGGAGGCTGCTCTACCACCATCTCACTGCTAGGTTTATCTTAAAACTTAAATCGTCCCTGTAATAAACATTTTAATGTTTTAGCAGTTTTAAAAATAGACATTTCTGCGTGTATCATTCAGGTCATTATCATGAAATATTTCCCAGCAGATCCCTGAAATTCTATTCTTAATTATTTGCCGCCGGGGTAAACGCGGCACCAAATAACCCGGACCGGGGGGGTACACTGTAGCTAAACAATAAAAGCTTCCTCGTTCGGGGGGTAAATACCCGCTGGGGTCACTAACATTACTATCGTATAAACGGGCTGACTCGGCAGTCAGCGTGGAGACCCTCTGCAGCGCCGTCCGCCGGGGGCCGCCGGTTCCAAGCCTCGTTACGTTGACCCTCCCGTGACTCCGGCGTATCCGCATCTTCCGCCCGGCTGCTCTGTTCGGCTGATTTCCTTTTCTCTCTGCTTTGGCGCATCCCGCGTGTCACAGATTGGATAAAGATCCTTGGGGGGCCGCATCTGGCCACCAGCTGGACAGCGACGGTCCGACCGCCAACCCTCCGTACCGGCTGCAGGCGGCTGGCGTCCAGAGCCGGTACCGAGCGGCCGCCGCACAACTCCTTCCGCTTAAAGAGCTTAAAGCCCAACGGAGCAGAATCCGGAATAAATCATTCAAATAACCCGTATTATGCACATTATTTGGCGGCTTTAAAAATATACATTTCTACTTCATTCCCTAAAATAACCCCCCCCCGCAGGCACCGCATCGCATTCCTAATGATCTGCCAGCGTTATAGCGTCGCATCCCGGCGCGGCCACGGACAATGAATATTTAAGCACCCCTGGAATTCTAATGTGAGCCGGTGCTGGAGCTTCTGTGCATGCGCACCACTGTTTATCTTACAAAGAGGGTGGTAGATAAGTGGAACAGCCTCCCAGCGGAGGTGGTAGAGGGTAATACAGTGAGGGGATTAAACATGCATGGGATAGACATACGGCTCCTGAATCTAAGACGAGACCAACGACTGATTAAGGTTTGAGTCGTTACAGCAGGAGAGACGGGCCGAATGGGGCCGATCAGCCAGTCCAGGCCTGATGGGAAGCTGATTAATGCTGCAGTTCCCGTATGTTTAAAGATCTCCAACGGCTTCTGATTCCGCCCCGGAGCTCATAGATTTGTAAGCAAACAGTTTATAACCGCAGCCAAAAAAAAAGGCAAACCGTCGGCGGCTCGGATTGTTTCTCCGGTGATTAATGCGCCTCCGATTTTATCTGAAAATTCCCCGAAGACGATACGACGGCAGCAAATGTATCAGCGATAACAGAACAGCGTCCACACGCTGCAAGATACTCGCTACTTATCACGCGCGCCTCGCAGATAATCCCAAACCACCTCGCTGAGATCTCACGGCGGCGACCGGCAGCTCACCGCCCCTCTCGCCGACGCGCGATCCCTAAACACAAAGAGTCCGGCTTGGATTTCATTTTGGGGGATTTTTAATTATTTCGGGGCCATTGAATAACGTGTGAGTGATTGAGACACAGGAGCCCTGCACAATATATTGTTAAAGGGGCAGCCAGAGGTCAGTGCACATTCTTATGGTGTTCCCGGGGTGGGGATTTTGCCCCTTACCCACCCCAGTTATTTGGCTTCAAGAAGATGTGTGCGGCTCATTGGCTCAGCGAAGGTTCCAGTAAGGGGGGTAATTTAATATGCATTCTTTGTTCAGGAGGCCGCCTGGGGCCCCAGAGAGTCACTGTAATAAGGGGAATGTTTCAGGTCATCTTATTGATTTGTCCTCTAAATACAGACATTCTGTGTATTTGCCCCGCACGGGGCAGATGGAAAGCGACCAAGTATCCTTTTCAGCAAGCGGTGAATTAACATGAACGTCCAAAATCAAATAGAAAGCAGCCGCACAAGACCCCGGCGGCCGCCACCAACAGACTTGTTTTAATGTATTTTCTGCTGCGGTGAGATCGGAATATTTTATTTTCATTCTTTTCGAATTTCATTTATATTTCAAATGAAAATAAAATAAAAATTTGGCAGGAGAGACGAGGCTGCCATCTACAGGCGGAAACGGGTATTACAGGGAGGCAACAAACGCTAAAGTGTGATTGCAAACAATAAAAAACACATATATATATATATATATATATAGCAAATAATCTATATATATATACAGCAAATATATATATATACACAACAAATAATCTATATATATATACAGCAAATAATATATATACACAACAAATAATCTATATATATATATACACAACAAATAATCTCTCTATATATATATATACAGCAAATCTATATATATATAGCAAATAATCTATATATATATTAGGGCTGCAACTAACGATTATTTTAATAATCGATTAGTTGGCCGATTATTTTTTCGATTAATCGATTAATCGGATAAAAAAAATGAATGTAAATTTTTCATTTATTTAAAATAATTTACTAAACAAATGATGTTAAATACAAACAGCAGAATAAAAAAACTTTGATAATACATTTCTTGTCTGTATTTCCCAACCAGCCCCCCAATATATGCACATTTGAGCCCAGGCTTGCTACGCTGCCTCCCAGACATGCCATGCTGCCCCCCCACATATGCCACGCTGCCTACCACAGCACTCCACGCTGCCTCCCACATCTGCCACTCCACGCTGCCTCCCACATATGCCACTCCACGCTGCCTCCCACATCTGCCATGCCACGCTGCCTCCCACATCTGCCACGCCACGCTGCCTCCCACATCTGCCACTCCACTCTACCCCCCACATGCCACTGTGCCTGATACGCCTTATACCCCCTGAAACACCACTCCATCCTCCCCAGACATGCCACCCTGCCCTCCCCACATATGCCACGCCATGCTGCCTCCCACATCTGCCACTCCACAATGCCTCCCACATATGCCACGCTGCCTCCCACATCTGCCACTCCACGCTGCCTCCCACATCTGCCACTGTGCCTGATACGCCTTATATCCCCTGATACCCCACTCCATCCTCCCCAGACATGCCACCCTGCCTCCCAGACATGCCACTTCTCTACCCCCAGATATGCCACTCTACCCCCAGATATGCCTTATACACCCTGATACACCACTCCGTCCTCCTCAGACATGCCACACTGCCCTCCCCACATATGCCTTATATACTGTATATGCCTTATACCCCCAGATATGTCACTTCACTGCCCCCAGGATTTAGATTCCCCTAAATTAACCCTAAACTCCCCATTAACAATAACTGCCCCTAAATTAACCCTTAACACCCCCTTAACCACAGCATCCCCTAAATTAACCCTAAACACACCATTAACCACAACTGCCTCAAATTAACCCCAAACACCCCATTAACCATAGCTGCTCCTAAATTAACCCTAAACACCCTATTAACATAACTGCCCCTTAATTAACCCTAAACACCCAATTAACCATAACTGCCCCTAAATTAACCCTAAACACCCCACTAACCATAACTGCCCCTAAATTAACGCCCACCTCCCCTAACTTTCAGTAGCCCAAATATATATATATATATTTCATACATATATACACACACATATATATATATATATATATATATATATACACACACACATACACATTATATATATATACACACACAGACACATTATATATATATATATATATACACACATACACATTATATATATATACACATATACATATACTTACAGTTAGATGAGTGTCACAGCCATGTGGTTCTGGCCTGGAGAAGGAAGGGGCGGGGCCAGTTGTCACAGTGATTACAGGGAGGGGGAGTAAGTAGGAGCTGCTGCTGTGAGACGGTGAGTCAGACTAAACGGATTATATAATGAGGGGGATTTTTCAGAGCGTTTGCTCTGAAAAAACCCTCATTTTATAATCGATAATAATCGATTCAACTAATCGATAATGAAATTCGTTGCCAACGAATTTCATTATCGATTATTATCGATTTTATCGATTAGTTGTTGCAGCCCTAATATATATATATATACACAACAAATAATATATATATACAGCAAATAATCTCTCTCTATATATATACACAACAAATAATATATATATATATATATACAGCAAATAATCTATATATATATACAGCAAATAATATATATATTTATATACAGCAAATAATATATATATATACAACAAATAATCTCTCTCTATATATATATATACAGCAAATAATATATATATATACACAACAAATATATATATATATATATATACACAACAAATAATCTATATATATATATACAGCAAATAATATATATACACAACAAATAATCTATATATATATATACAGCAAATAATATATATACACAACAAATAATCTATATATATATATACAGCAAATAATATATATACACAACAAATAATCTATATATATATATATACAGCAAATAATATATATACACAACAAATAATCTATATATATATATATACAGCAAATAATATATATACACAACAAATAATCTATATATATATACAGCAAATAATATATATACACAACAAATAATCTATATATATATATACAGCAAATAATATATATATTTATATATATACAGCAGATTATCCCTCCAGTGATTGGTGGGCGCGATACGATAACTCCTTATATAAGATTGTTTACATTGTAACAATAAATGCGGTCTGGTTACTAAGAAATTCTGTGGGATCCATCAATAATGCAGCTGACCGCGGGGGCCAGAGGGGAGAGCCGCGCATCTCTCTGCTTTACAGCCGCTGTAGAGATGAAATATCAGAGGAGGCCAATAACTGTGCAACCTCAGAAAGAGATGGGGGGACGGCGGCCCCCGGCACTAACCTGAAACAAGGTAAGAGAATGTCCGTATCTTGGCAGAGGGCCACGTAACACGGGCACCACGTTCCATATACTGCTCTCTACATTGTAGCTGAAAGAAAGGAAAGATATATTATAGACAAAGATCATTACATACCAATTATTACATTATACAGGGGGCCGGTCACTGATTTATCTATACATTATACAGGGGCCGGTCACTGATTTATCTATACATTATACAGGGGGCCGGCTCGCTGATTTATCTATACATTATACAGGGGGCCACTCACTGATTTATCTATACATTATACAGGGGGCCGGTCACTGATTTATCTATACATTATACAGGGGCCGGTCACAGATTTATCTATACATTATACAGGGGGCCACTCACTGATTTATCTATACATTATACAGGGGGCCGGTCACTGATTTATCTATACATTATACAGGGGGCCGGTCACTGATTTATCTATACATTATACAGGGGCCGGTCACTGATTTATCTATACATTATACAGGGGCCGGTCACAGATTTATCTATACATTATACAGGGGGCCACTCACTGATTTATCTATACATTATACAGGGGGCCGGTCACTGATTTATCTATACATTATACAGGGGCCGGTCACTGATTTATCTATACATTATACAGGGGCCGGCTCGCTGATTTATCTATACATTATACAGGGGCCGGTCACTGATTTATCTATACATTATACAGGGGCCGGTCACTGATTTATCTATACATTATACAGAAGCCGCCTCGCTGACTTACCTATACATTATACAGGGGCCGGTCACTGATTTATCTATACATTATACAGGGGCCGGTCACTGATTTATCTATACATTATACAGGGGGCCGGTCACTGATTTATCTATACATTATACAGGGGCCGGTCACTGATTTATCTAAACATTATACAGGGGCCAGTCACTGATTTATCTATACATTATACAGGGGGCCGCTCACTGATTTATCTATACATTATACAGGGGCCGGTCACTGATTTAACTATACATTATACAGGGGCGACTCGCTGATTTAACTATACATTATCCAGGGCAGGCTTGCTGAGCTATACATTAGTACGATTAGGAATTTGGTGGGGGGGGAATGATATAGACCCCCGAATATCGCTTCTGACAGTAAATCGTCACTTACTTTAAAACCATCTGATACGAGCTGTAATTAAAGGCATATCCGCCGATCACCCACATGAATTTTCCGTGCATGACAGCTTTGTGAGAGGCTCGTCCTACCGAGGGGCTGAACGGCTTCACGTTGGGCAGAATCCAGTAGGAGTCCGTGGAGGGGACGCTGACGGAGCAGTCTGGACCTGTCACGGGACGGCAGAGACATGCGTCAGATCCCTGACCTTCTCGTATCACTCGGTCGGAACGCAATCGGTGAATAAATCATTTGGTGCCGGCGCACGGCCTGATTAATAATGTGCCAGCCATGCTCTTCCTGGAAGTGTGGAGGGCACGCCGAGTCCTGTGATGCTGGCAGAGCGTCCTCTCTCTAAAATGACCGACAAAGACCAGACAAGGCGAGGCTGACGGTGTAACCCGCATAATAATAATAATATCGGGATTTATATCTAATGCTGACACGTCACAGACACTTACTGACAACCGCATATAACACACAATACTTATTCCCGGGAAATGCTGCTCATCCGGGGTAGATCTAAACTCATGAGGGGCAATAGCAGGACACGTGTGCAATATCCAAGAGCCGTCAACTCGAGGCTGAATAAGTTGCCTGTATGTGGCCCTGGACAGGGCCAAAACCCCTGTGCCCTTCATTTGCTCCCCCGATGCCCCTCTCTCCCCCCTGATGCCCCTCTCTCCTCTCCTGATGCCCTCTTTTCTAGGAGGTCAGAATGTTTGCTGGGTATGAGGGGATCGCAGGGTTCTACAGCCCTAAAAGCTCCAATAAGATTGTAACCTTGCGAGCCGACCCGTTTTGTCTTAGACTGCTTGAATATATGTATTGTAAGAAGTGCTGCGTAAATTCTTCGTGCTGTATAATAATAATGATAATAATAATAATGATAATAATAATAATAATAATAATGTATAGTAATTGTATTCTACACAATAATCCTGTAATAATTCATCAGATCGGAGCCCTCCGGACACCGACATCCGGAATCCGAATTAAAATAAAATATTCCAATTAATAAATAAAATAAGAATCCCGTCTGTAACAGCGACACCATGTGGTGAAACGTGGAAGCACAGAGAACGAAAGCGGATTCTGCGTACGAAACAGGAAGATAATAATAAACATATTTATAATAACTTAATAACACTAAAATAATCATCTCACAAGTTATTACATGGAATCCTGGAGAAATGCGCTCAGTGACGCCCCGGAGCGCTTCTAGTAGCGGTGGAGAGCTGTGATTTAGGAATACATAGTATTTATCCACCTACCCCTTTTTCTGCTCACCTTGAAGCCATTTACCCCGCACCAGACTTTTCCCCCTCAAGCCATTTCCTGTTCAAGCTCCGTGCTTTTAATTGTCTAGACCCCCAAACCCCCTCTTCCCAAACATAATCCAGACTTTTAATCATAGAAACCTAGAATTTCACTGTATTACCCTCTGCCACATCTGCTGATAGGCTGTTCCACTTATCTACCACTTCTGCTGATAGGCTGTTCCACTTATCTACCACTTCTGCTGATAGGCTGTTCCATTTATCTACCACCCTCTCAATAAAGTGAAACTTCATTACAATACGTGCAGGACAAGGAGCTATACACTCAAGTGGCCAAAGCAAGTGTGGTCCATCCAGAAGAAGGAGCAGCAAGAATGCGTTCAAAGCTCCGTAGATATGAAAAGTGGTTCTGGGCCAAGTAATTACCATGGAAACCAATAAAATATTCCCCTTACTTCTACATATTTACAAATCTGGCTATTTGCAAATATGATCCATTGAGTTCAACTTATAACGTCACTGCCAATGCTAAGATATTATTTTGCTTAAAATGGACAAAAGGAGTCCTGGGCAGTTGGGTTTCTCTGTTGATCAAAAAAAAGTCAGTTTAGTTTAGATATATAAATTATAAAAATTAATCCAACTTCATGGAAGGTGCATTACTAAAAATATCCACAAGAGGTCGCCATCATTCCACACGCAGAGGAAATAACAACCGGAAATCGACTATTTTTATTCCTTGTATCAAAACCCTAATTTTTCACTTTATCGCTCTGTTTTCTTTTTTACCCCAGTTGTAGTTTTTGCCCCATAATATAAAGTTTTCAGGCAGCTGCATATCAGCCGTTTGTATGATTCCCGCTCTGTTATCTGAGCCCCGATCTACTAAACACCCCGACTCCTTATCATACTGCCTGTGGGGGAGAATAGAAAGGCTCAGTCTTTATCACACAGATAGCCTCTCTGACTAATGAAAGCCTATGGAGGAACGGACTTCATTAGCATCGCCATAAAGCATCAGCTCAGTGCGGTGTTTGAGCCGGGAAAGTCACCCAAAATATCACATGACTGACAGCAACGGCGGCTCCAGATCTGCGGATTAAGGGGTTAAATTGAGCCAATATTAGATAAAACCAGTTTTTTTTCCAACTGGCGTTACTGTATACAGCGCTGGGGGGTTATATTACTGTATACAGCACTGGGGGTTATATTACTGTATACAGCGCTGGGGGGTTATATTACTGTATACAGCGCTGGGGGTTATATTACTGTATACAGCGCTGGGGGTTATATTACTGTATACAGCGCGGGGGGTTATATTACTGTATACAGTGCTGGGGGTTATATTACTGTATACAGCGCTGGGGGTTATATTACTGTATACAGCGCTGGGGGTTATATTACTGTATACAGCGCGGGGGGTTATATTACTGTATACAGCACGGGGGGTTATATTACTGTATACAGCGCCGGGGTCACATTACTGTATACAGTGCTGGGGGGTTATATTACTGTATACAGCGCTGGGGGGTTATATTACTGTATACAGCGCTGGGGGTTATATTACTGTATACAGCGCTGGGGGGTTATATTACTGTATACAGCGCTGGGGGTTATATTACTGTATACAGTGCTGGGGGTTATATTACTGTATACAGCGCTGGGGGTTATATTACTGTATACAGTGCTGGGGGTTATATTACTGTATACAGCACTGGGGGTTATATTACTGTATACAGCGCTGGGGGTTATATTATTGTATACAGCGCCGGGGGTTATATTACTGTATACAGCGCCGGGGGGGGGTTATTACTGTATACAGCGCTGGGGTTTAAGCTCCCCTCACCTTGCCAGCTGTCGTTGCAGACACACAGCTTCTCCCCGGTCAGGTCGCAGTAGCCGTGGTCAGGGCTGCCGCAGTTGTTCTTGCAGTACGGGATATCGCATGCCTCCCCCTTCCAGTATTTGTCGCACTCGCAGTAGACCCGGCTCGGGACAGAGGCGCTCGTGGTGCATTTCCCGTGCGCCGAGCAGTTGTTTGGGCAGGAGTTTATCCTGTGAACGACGGAAAAGACATTTGGCTGGATTATTATCAATGAGACCATTTTACCCCCAGAGAAGCTGAGATGGGTGGCAGCCGGTGGCAGAGCCAGCATCATCAGATCAATCTCCTGCCCTGAGGTTCTCTCCCCCCCCACCCTTCCTAAGGCTGCCTGAACCAATCAGCAACTTAACAGAGGAGAGATAACTTAATGGGGAGGAATAATCCTGCTTCCACAGTTACATGAGTTAACTCAGGGACTGCAAAACGTAGGATTCGGGAAAGTGACAGATCCGATGTGGGGATAAATATTCGGTACCGGGTCTTTTGTACGTACGAGTAAAATATGTTGAAGCCGGTTAAGTTGTAAGCAGCGTCGCTAAAAAAGTGAAGCAAAGCGTATCCTGACGTGGTGACGACTTCGGGAACCGTCTCGTTTCCGGGAGCTTCCGGGACAATCAGACCGCTGGAGAGACGAGAGGAGCGTCTATTAGGATGAGACAGACGCGGCCGGTGGGGCTGACATCCGGCGCATCGCAGGGGAACAAACTTATAAAAACCTGAACTTCCGTAAAACTTCCGTGAAATATTTAGGAAACCTCCCAATAAACAGTTAATCGAGAGAAATATCTCTTTTACTCATTCCTACGAATCATTTCATTCTAAACAATAACCGACGGAAAGAGATTCAGCCGTCCGGGGAGTCCGGCAACGACGTAACTCTACAAAAAATACAATATTTCATTATTTCTAACGAGCGTCAAAACAGACCGATTGAAAATTAGAAATCGCTGCAAATTCCCACAAAATGAAAGAGAAAAATGTAAATTTATACAACGGAATCGACCGAAACGGGAAAAAATCTCTATCCACATGTAGCTCCCTGGCAGGAGACCGGATATATTATTATTAATATTATTATTATTAATAATAATAAATGTTTAAATAATAATAATAATCAGAATAATTGAAAGTTCGAGGTGAAATATATTTCAATAATATTTTTAGCGCCTCGAGCCTCCAATTTAAGATCCTAATTACTAAGTACCGAGTCCCGCACCAGTTATTCAAAGCACCCCACAAACAGACCTGCGGCATTTAATAAAAAAGCCGTCGTTATTGGGATTGCTGATTAAGAAAAGGTTTTATCGGGAGGAGGATTTCTCGGTTGAGAACGAGAAGCAGGATCGTTATAAATAATGAGCTCGGGATGAAGGGACGTCGTTTGGTTCTTCAGGGAAACGCAACATTTTGTGACCTATTTCACGGAAACACGTGAGCGAATCGAAACAAACTACATAAAAATAATATATAGGTAAATATTATAGAATCCACGTCGACCCGGACTCCCCTAAATCACTTCATTCATTTTATTTTATTCCTCTGCATATAAATAACCAAATAAAATAATATTAATGTAAATAATCAGAATCCACAAACCCCCGCGGGGGGGGGGGGCATTTTTATAACTCAAAGGGAAGGGATACAAAGTAAAGAATTTTAACAATAATTAAACTGGTATAAAACACAGTTTATTGGGCAGCTCTGATGGTCGGCAGGGGTATGTACGTACTCCTCACCTGAGCACAGCGATTAGTGGTGAATAGATGGAGTCCCCGTCATACACGTACATATGGTCCCAGCTACATTCCGTGGCAAAATGATTGAATCGCAACCTGAGGACAGCGTGTGGGCTGGAAAAGAACGGGAAACGTGAGCAATAAATATATAAATATAATATACGGTGTATACGGTATATAACGCACTGGGAGAATAGCTATAAATATATAAATATAATATACGGTATATACGGTATATACACGCACCAGGAGAATAGCTATAAATATATAAATATAATATACGGTATATACGGTATATACACGCACTGGGAGAATAGCTATAAATATATAAATATAATATACGGTATATACGGTATATACACGCACCGGGAGAATAGCTATAAATATAGAAATATAATATACAGTATATACGGTATATACACGCACCGGGAGAATAGCTATAAATATAGAAATATAATATACGGTATATACGGTATATACACGCACCGGGAGAATAGCTATAAATATATAAATATAATATACGGTGTATACGGTATATACACGCACCGGGAGAATAGCTATAAATATATAAATATAATATCCGGTATATACGGTATATACACGCACCGGGAGAATAGCTATAAATATATAAATATAATATACGGTATATACGGTATATACACGCACCGGGAGAATAGCTATAAATATATAAATATAATATACGGTATATACAGTATATACACGCACCGGGAGAATAGCTATAAATATATAAATATAATATACGGTATATACGATATATACACGCACCGGGAGAATAGCTATAAATATATAAATATAATATACGGTATATACGGTATATACACGCACTGGGAGAATAGCTATAAATATATAAATATAATATACGGTGTATACGGTATATACACGCACTGGGAGAATAGCTATAAATATATAAATATAATATACGGTATATACGGTATATACACGCACTGGGAGAATAGCTATAAATATATAAATATAATATACGGTATATACGGTATATACACGCACCGGGAGAATAGCTATAAATATATAAATATAATATACGGTATATACGGTATATACACGCACCGGGAGAATAGCTATAAATATATAAATATAATATACGGTATATACGGTATATACACGCACTGGGAGAATAGCTATAAATATATAAATATAATATACGGTATATACGGTATATACACGCACCGGGAGAATAGCTATAAATATATAAATATAATATACAGTATATACGGTATATACACGCACCGGGAGAATAGCTATAAATATATAAATATAATATACGGTATATACGATATATACACGCACCGGGAGAATAGCTATAAATATATAAATATAATATACGGTATATACGGTATATAACGCACTGGGAGAATAGCTATAAATATATAAATATAATATACAGTATATACGGTATATACACGCACCGGGAGAATAGCTATAAATATATAAATATAATATACAGTATATACGGTATATACACGCACCGGGAGAATAGCTATAAATATATAAATATAATATACGGTATATACGGTATATAACGCACTGGGAGAATAGCTATAAATATAGAAATATAATATACGGTATATACGGTATATACACGCACCGGGAGAATAGCTATAAATATATAAATATAATATACGGTATATACGGTATATACACGCACCGGGAGAATAGCTATAAATATATAAATATAATATACGGTATATACGGTATATACACGCACCGGGAGAATAGCTATAAATATATAAATATAATATACGGTATATACGGTATATACACGCACCGGGAGAATAGCTATAAATATATAAATATAATATACGGTATATACGATATATACACGCACCGGGAGAATAGCTATAAATATATAAATATAATATACGGTGTATACGGTATATACACGCACCGGGAGAATAGCTATAAATATATAAATATAATATACGGTGTATACGGTATATACACGCACTGGGAGAATAGCTATAAATATATAAATATAATATACGGTATATACGGTATATACACGCACCGGGAGAATAGCTATAAATATATAAATATAATATACGGTATATACGGTATATACACGCACTGGGAGAATAGCTATAAATATATAAATATAATATACCGTATATACGGTATATACACGCACCGGGAGAATAGCTATAAATATATAAATATAATATACGGTATATACGGTATATACACGCACCGGGAGAATAGCTATAAATATATAAATATAATATACGGTATATACGGTATATAACGCACTGGGAGAATAGCTATAAATATATAAATATAATATACGGTGTATACGGTATATACACGCACCGGGAGAATAGCTATAAATATATAAATATAATATACGGTATATACGGTATATACACGCACTGGGAGAATAGCTATAAATATATAAATATAATATACGGTATATACGGTATATACACGCACCGGGAGAATAGCTATAAATATATAAATATAATATACGGTATATACGGTATATACACGCACTGGGAGAATAGCTATAAATATATAAATATAATATACGGTATATACGGTATATACACGCACTGGGAGAATAGCTATAAATATATAAATATAATATACGGTATATACGGTATATACACGCACTGGGAGAATAGCTATAAATATATAAATATAATATACGGTATATACGATATATACACGCACCGGGAGAATAGCTATAAATATATAAATATAATATACGGTATATACGGTATATACACGCACTGGGAGAATAGCTATAAATATATAAATATAATATACGGTATATACGGTATATACACGCACCGGGAGAATACGCTGAAACCGTAACGTTGTGCATCAGAGAACGGATGATACTTTCCGGATTCTCGGTAAATTATTCTATCGTGTTACGTGTCACGTGTTACGTGTGACGTGTTACGTGTCACGGAGAGAGGCTTCACACGGATACTTACTAGCCTTCGATTAGCCAGGTACACTTGGTTTTGTATTTGTAATTAATGGGTCCGTCTGTCAGATATCCGGAGGGTTCTGTTAGCCTGTAAAATAAAGAGAAGAGTTCGGCTTCAGACGTAAAGCTAAATGAACGTTCATTCGATGGACGCCGCGTTCCAAACGTTCAAAAAAATAAATATCATTTATATCTCCTTACACCCCACTTCATGGCTTTGCTCCGGCTAAAGATTCGACAGGGGTCAATGAGTTAGGGTTAGTGGGTTAGGTTAGGGGGTTATGGTAGGGTTAGAGTTAGGGCGGCTTGCGTTAGTGTAGGGTAGGGTTGGGGTATGGTTAGGATTAGGGTTAGGGTTAGAATTTGGGGGGGTGAAGTAGCGTAGGGTTGGGGTTGGGCTCAGGGTTAGAGTTTGGGGGGGTTAAGTTAGTGTAGGGTTGGGGGTTAAAGTTTCGGGGCTGAGTAAGATTTCATTTTGTGAGAATAAATGTAAATACTGCCTGTATGGGGTTCCAGGTACGGTTTAAGAAGTTCTAGAACCCAATTTCCTTTTCACAAAAAACCGCTGCCCCCCCCCCACACTGGCCAACCCACATTAAAGCGGGCACTTAAAAAAACCTCCAAGACATATTGGACCAAGTTCATAACTCGCACACTTTAATAGTATATACCTAATAAATGACTAAATAATAGGTGGATTATATTCCACGGAGCCGTGGGGGGTATAATTCAGCGTGAATTCGGAAGACGCGGCCGTCCCTTCACACCCTCTGTCTACGGCCGATCAATCATCGTTAATCAGACCTTCAGAAACGACGCGATCAGCAAAACTAAAAATAATATCCGCTTTACATTCAGCGAAAATGAGAGAAACTACGAAGCCAACTGCTGAATGTCCAGAAAATATTTTCGGAAGGTAATTGAAGGTAATTTGGAAATTGTGCCGGTACCAGAAAACGATCAGAATGAAAGAAAACGCTTTGCAGATTCCCGCCGCTCGCAGCGATTAAACGGGACACTCATTAAGAGCGGGAAAGCGAGGAGAACGCGGCGCTCCGTATATCCCTCCTCATCCAACATACTGGATTCAAAAACTGACAAATCAAATATCAAAAAATCTAGATAAATAGTCAAATATTTGAATTCACCAAATTCAGAAAATAAAACACACTGATTTTGAAATCCAAATTTAGAATTTTGATGAAGCAACCAGAACTTTGCAGATTACGAGCTGATTCGCCTGCGCTGCCGGCAGACAGGAACTCGGCCGCCGACCGCCACTCACCGCCTCATTCGCTTTTACCTCGGCTGTGAAAACGTAGCTTCCAGCAGCTAATCAATGATAAGAATCATTGGACCATGGAGGAGGAAGCAGCTTCAGCTCTGCAGCTGCAGTTTCTCCATAAGGTAAGTAACTTTTTGGGGGGGGGGTTGTACTTCATAATTACTTTCATATGCATTGTTTGTTAAGGGGGCTCCCGGGGAAAAAATCCTGGGAATAAAACAGAAATGAGATAAAACCAGAGAGATCCGCGCGATATCATCCGCAACGCGGAGCAGGCGGGACTCAGGGGCTTCCAAACGCTCTGTACACCCCCCCATGTGCTCCAGAAACCCCGAAACCTGGAGGAATTATCACCTCCGTCCGGGGTTTGCAGGCTTTGGGGACAACGACGACCAGCACAGCCGCTGCCTTTCATGCAAATTGCCGTCCATCTCCCATGATGCCACAGTGCAGGCTGAATCCGAATCCTCCCGTCAGCCCGAGCAGGAAGTTGTAAGTCGCTTCCTGTTCTCTCCCGTCAGCCCGAGCAGGAAGTTGGAAGCAGCTTCCTGTTCTCTCCCCGCGTTGTTTTAGCGGACGGCGCAGGAGCCTCTAGCGCTAGAGATTGTTTCCGGCCGCGCAGGTCCCTTCGTAACGCTATTATCACAGATACCTCAGGGCGACGGGCGATTTATACCCCACGACGGGGCAGCCAGATGGCGGCTCTCATACACAGCACGAGGGGGTAACAGAGGGGTGATATATATATTAATAAATAAGGGACTACAAAAAAATTATTGGTATGTAAAGAATATTCTGGAAAGAGACATTTACCCATTAGGTGTATCACATTCGGCGTCGGGCGCACACGGGCCCCCCGATTTTTACTGAATAGAAAACAGGCTGAGGAATAAGCCATAAACTTTTTATATAAGACGAAAAGTGTTTATTTTCTAAGTTCACTCTTTATTTTTTCACTATTTCCGCGGATTTTCTGTCCTTTCTGCTACTTGAGTTGCTGATTTGCTCTTCATTCTACGGGTTTAATTTATTTAAATTAAACAATCAGTTAATGGCGTTGAATACAGAGAAGTAATGAGCGGCGAGCTGGTGATACATCTAATTGGTGCTAAATAAGAGGAATTTAGCCGTTTTGATTTTGCGCGTTCTCTTTCTAACGAATCATTAAAAAACAGACATAATGTATGATTTTATCCAGGAGGCAGGATTCCTGGCATTATTTCTATGGCACTGAAAAGGTTAAAAGGCATTTTGTGAAACTGGCGCAATAAGCAGAATACGCACCGATTTGCGTACCATTGTACAGCGCTACGGAATCTGTTGGCGCTATATAAAACAATAAATAATAATAATAATAATAGATTTGGGGTAATCTTAAAAATTACACTTTACAGACAATTTGCACTTCTGTCCACTAGGGGGCAGCAGGGACAAAACGCAGATTATTGGAAAAATTCTGATTAAGAAAATGGTGATTTTTTTATTTAAAAATAGTTTTGGGTCCCGTTACATGAACACAATCATGCCATAGCTTCCAAGCATCCCCGTTTAGTTTTTCCAGTCCCTCTGTGGGCATCAAACCATAGATATCCCTCTTTCCTCCCTGTATATCTACCTGTCTAGGTCCCTACCCACCATCCTCTAGCGGGGTCCTTTAGACACATAGGGGATTAACGCAGCCCCCCCGAGCACGGTCTACGTGGGGCGGTATATATTCAGGACCCCAAATCACTCAATAAATCCTAGAACTGTTTCAAGCTAAATACCCTCCATCCTCATCACTCCCACAAATCAAAGCTCGACTCTGTTTTGGCTGTTAGCGTTTTTCTCTAACTCGCTGTGACAGTCCCTGCGACTCCGGGAGAAATGGCCCGAGGCTGCGAGCCTTACTGCCAGGGATAGAGCACATGCGCAGCCACGCGCCCCGTCCCCTGAGCCTTGTATATCACGCAAGGGAAAGAGAAGAAGAAGAAGCTCATTCTGTCCGGCAAAACCCCGTCCCAACTCTGCGGCTCCATACACCATCATGTATACAGTAATATAACCCCCCCCAACGCTGTATACAGTAATATAACCCCCCAACACTGTATACAGTAATATAACCCCCAGCACTGTATACAGTAATATAACCCCCAGCACTGTATACAGTAATATAACCTCCCCAGCGCTGTATACAGTAATATAACCCCCAGCGCTGTATACAGTAATATAACCCCCCAGCGCTGTATACAGTAATATAACCCCCCCTAACACTGTATACAGTAATACCCCCAGCTGTATACAGTAATATAACCCCCCCTAACACTGTATACAGTAATATAACACCCCCTAACACTGTATACAGTAATATAACCCCCAGCTGTATACCATAATATAACCCCCGCGCTGTATACAGTAATATAACCCCCCCAACGCTGTATACAGTAATACCCCCAGCTGTATACAGTAATATAACCCCCCTAACACTGTATACAGTAATATAACACCCCCTAACACTGTATACAGTAATACCCCCAGCTGTATACAGTAATATAACCCCCAGCTGTATACAGTAATATAACCCCCAGCGCTGTATACAGTAATATAACCCCCCAGCGCTGTATACAGTAATATAACCCCCAGTGCTGTATACAGTAATATAACCCCCAGCGCTGTATACAGTAATATAACCCCAGCGCTGTATACAGTAATATAACCCCCAGCGCTGTATACAGTAATATAACCCCCAGCGCTGTATACAGTAATATAACCCCCCAGCACTGTATACAGTAATATACCCCCAGCGCTGTATACAGTAATATAACCCCCAGCACTGTATACAGTAATATAACCCCAGCGCTGTATACAGTAATATAACCCCCAGCGCTGTATACAGTAATATAACCCCCAGCACTGTATACAGTAATATAACCCCAGCGCTGTATACAGTAATATAACCCCCAGCGCTGTATACAGTAATATAACCCCCAGCGCTGTATACAGTAATATAACCCCCAGCGCTGTATACAGTAATATAACCCCAGCGCTGTATACAGTAATAACCCCCAGCGCTGTATACAGTAATATAACCCCCAACTCTGTATACAGTAATATAACCCCCAGCGCTGTATACAGTAATATAACCCCCCGCGCTGTATACAGTAATATAACCCCCCAGTGCTGTATACAGTAATATAACCCCCAGCGCTGTATACAGTAATATAACCCCCCCAACGCTGTATACAGTAATATAACCCCCAACGCTGTATACAGTAATATAACACCCCCCTAACACTGTATACAGTAATATAACCCCCCTAACACTGTATACAGTAATATAACCCCCCCAACGCTGTATACAGTAATATAACCCCCCCAACGTTGTATACAGTAATATAACCCCCAGCGCTGTATACAGTAATATAACCCCCAGCGCTGTATACAGTAATATAACCCCCAGCTCTGTATACAGTAATATAACCCCCAGCGCTGTATACAGTAATATAACCCCCCAGCGCTGTATACAGTAATATAACCCCCCAGCGCTGTATACAGTAATATAACCCCCAGCGCTGTATACAGTAATATAACCCCCAGCGCTGTATACAGTAATATAACCCCCAGCTCTGTATACAGTAATATAACCCCCCAGCGCTGTATACAGTAATATAACCCCCAGCGCTGTATACAGTAATATAACCCCCCAGCGCTGTATACAGTAATATAACCCCCAGCGCTGTATACAGTAATATAACCCCCAGCGTTGTATACAGTAATATAACCCCCAGCGCTGTATACAGTAATATAACCCCCCAGCGCTGTATACAGTAATATAACCCCCAGCGCTGTATACAGTAATATAACCCCCCAGCACTGTATACAGTAATATAACCCCCAGCGCTGTATACAGTAATATAACCCCCAGCACTGTATACAGTAATATAACCCCCAGCGCTGTATACAGTAATATAACCCCCAAACGCTGTATACAGTAATATAACCCCCAGCGCTGTATACAGTAATAACCCCCAGCACTGTATACCGTAATATAACCCCCAGCGCTGTATAGAGTAATATAACCCCCCAGCACCGTATACAGTAATATAACCCCCTCCCCAGCACTGTATACAGTAATATAACCCCCCAGCACTGTATACAGTAATATAACCCCCAGCGCTGTATAGTTATATAACCCCCCAGCGCTGTATACAGTAATATAACCCCCAGCGCTGTATACAGTAATATAACCCCCAAACGCTGTATACAGTAATATAACCCCCAGCGCTGTATACAGTAATAACCCCCAGCACTGTATACCGTAATATAACCCCCAGCGCTGTATACAGTAATATAACCCCCAGCGCTGTATACAATAATATAACCCCCCAGCGCTGTATACAGTAATAACCCCCAGCACTGTATACAGTAATTTAACCCCTAGTAATAACCTGGAGCCGCCGTTGCTGTCAGTCATGTGATATTTTGGGTGACTTTCCCGGCTCAAACCCCTCACTGAGCTGATGCTTTATGGCGATGCTAATGAAGTCCGTTCCTCCATAGACTTTCATTAGTCAGAGTCCGACTGGGTGGTTAAGACTGAGGCATTCTATTGTTCCCCACAGGCAGTATGATAAGGAGTCGGGGGGTTTAGTAGATCGGGGATCAGATAACAGAGCGAGAATCATACAAACGGCTGATATGCAGCTGCCTGAAAACTTTATATTAAGTGAAATTCTAATAGTTTTGAAACAGAAAACAACATGATTTTTATGATTCCAGCAACAAAATCCCCCGGAGTTCCCCGATTACGGGGTGAGAGGGATCATTAAACGCGCCAGCGGCAGGAGCCGGTTTATCTCAATCCTCCAACAATGAGAGGGTTAAAGAATAAGCCCCGGTTGCTATGATACACGCAGGAAAAATAATCACAAAATATCAGTTCTATTAAAAGCAGCCCCCAGCGGCGGAGCGTTCAACGCAGTCAAAGCCGGTGAAAAATGTGAAAAAAACTGAGATATTGCATTCAATTTTTGATCGGATTGTGTAATCATCCAACAACAACAGCAATCTCCCATCAACAGATCGGCCCCCGGCGGCCCCCGTCTAGTCGCCCGTTTCTCCTGCTGTAAAGACTCAAACCTTAATCAGTCGTTGGTCTCGTCTTAGATTCAGGAGCCGTATGTCTATCCCATGCATGTTTAATCCCCTCGCTGTATTACCCTCTATCACCTCTGCTGGGATGCTGCTCCAGTTATCTACCACCCTCTCAGTAAAGTAAAACTTTCTTCCATTCCATCTCAGCCTTGTACCCTGATTCTGGCACTGGAAGGGTTAAAATGGTTTACATTCCAATCATTTAAGACCCTATTTAAAGTACGAAGACCACCAGCCACATCTTTCATCGTTCCGGATGGTGATATTTGGGATTATTGTACATACAACGTTGGTCCAAAGTGGTAATAGTGATGCAGTCACCATGGCAACCGACAGAATTGTTCCCGTTTTGTAACTCCAAATGTATCATTTCATGTAAAAGCTCTCTGGCATTAACTGGGGCTGCGATAAACGGTAAGCGGCATCAAAGATTTTCATTGATTTTTTTTCTTTTAAGGAAATTGCAAAAATTTGTTAACTCCAAAACCGCTGAAAAAAAGAGGAAAATGTATAAAAAACCCGAAGCCCAGAAACTGAGGCCGTATCTCCTCGTTAATCAAACAGTTCGGGAATTTCCGATTCCCAAACTCTGTGCGTGCGACAAGAAAATAATAATAAAATAATAATAAAATAATAACGCTCGGCTCGGATGGCGGCGCATGCACTCGGCGAATTTACATACATTTCCCCGAGTCTGCCCCAGATCCGCGGATTCAATTATTCTGCGGAGACGCCGAGAGCGGAAAAAATGCAAAATAAAAGGAATTAAAAGGACGGGAGTTCATGGAACAAATAACCCCTTCCTACAAGGGGGAGAAGAGGAAAATAAAGGGTTAAATAGACGTTACCTACAAACATATCCCCAAAATCGACGAGACCCCCGGCCTGAAGTCTGTGCCGGTCACCATACTTTGATATTAAGGAGGAAAAAACCATCAGATGTAAAAATCATGTGTTTTATGTAAAAGATGTATAGATTTTCTGCTTTTTGGGGTTAATATCAGAGCACCTGGTACCATCCTGAGTCAGGTGACGCTTGGTCTGCGTGGCCCCCCTTATTCTGCATTCCCTGGGCCGGTTTACGGACATACACCGGGGGGCGCTCCATGGGGCTGATTGCGGACCCCAAACGTTGGGTTACAGGTGAGCTGAAATATGACATCATAGGCAGCCTCACCGGAGACGAAAGCAGCTTGTGACTCCTTCATTATGTATTCTTTAGAAGATGAAATAAATAACTCAATTACCTTGGGGAGAAGCTGCAGCCCCAAAGATGAAGCTCTGCCCCTCCTTTATGGTGATTGGCTGCTTGCAGCAGCAATCAGCAGCAGGAAAGCGTTTTCCGCGTATGTGCACCGGGGTCTCGGCGGGATCGCTTCCTCAAAGCAAAACCTTGGACCACGGGCAGCGAGGGAAGCTGCAGCTTCTCCCACTGGAGCGCCCCTTTAAATGTACGCCCCAAACACTACGTGCGAGGAGAGCTTCCACGTACAAGTCACGGCTGAGTGAATCGGCCCCAGTGTGATGTATTACCCCCCCCCCGGAGATCTGTGACCCCGATACGCGTTTATAACACAGAAAACGTGGCAAGGAACGGGATTTCTGGCATCTGCCGCAGGGATTCAAATATTTAAAGCATTCGGAGGAATCATCAGAAAAGCCCCCCCGAAAGGTCAGCCCCCCCCAAAGGTCAGCCCCGGTTACACAACATCTCCTTCCACCCCCCCCCCCGAAAACACAGGGGAGTTCGGCCAAAATAAAGCAATAAATCTGTTTCTCTGAGATCTGACGTGTTGCTGTGAGGTCTCCGCGGGGGGGGGGTTCTGTTTCGGCGATGGAACCCGCCAGGTTGAGTACCGGTGATAACGCCTGGCCGGGGAAGAGGAGGCTGCCGGCTGTCAGCGGCCATCGTGGGCAGATGTTAGAACTGCCCTCCCTCTAACTGAACCCAGAGACCTCTCACCGGGAACCATTACACTCCCAGGGCCATTCGGCGGGGGGCAGAAGCCCGGTCTGGGGAGGGCAAATAATATCTAGAGCTACAACAAAGGCTTGGACCTTTACTCTGATCGCCTGAGATATCTGAAAATATCTCGCCAGCCTCCGTAAATACGACGCGCAGCGATTTATTTCCACGCCGCGGAGCGACGCCGTCGGCTGATAAACCCCTCGTTCGTTGTGACGGGACGGTAATCCCGGTTCAGCGGGGGGGGGGTTTATCTGGAGTGCTGGAGTTACCGCGGATTTAGGAGCCGATTTGATGACCCGCAGATTAAACGAGTCGGAAAGGAGGTAGAGATAAATCAGTGCGTCGGACGCGCCGACATCTCGCATCTACAAGGATTTGGGTCTCTGCCCAGACTTAGCGCTTCACAGTCCACCTGCCGGCCCCGGGGCCGTATCTTACTGCCGAGTAGCCAGAAGCATTGGGGTATTTGGGCTCCGTGCCCAGGAGCGAAATAATTTGGGCAAACGTATAAAGAGGGGATTTTCTGATCATTCACAGCCGCGGATCCAAGTGGAACCGGCAGCAAAAGAACATAAAATGCCCCTCCTGAACGCTTATATCATTTCATTTAAATGCACGATATCAAATACATGCGCCAGGAAACTTCTTCCGGTAACAGCTTTATGTCCAGCTATCACATAACAGCGCTAATCCGGTCACAAAAGAGTCCTAAGCAGAAATATAGTACCTGCCGGCAGATCGGCCCCCGGCGGCCCCCGTTTCTCCTGCTGTAACGACTCAAACCTTAATCAGTCGTTGGTCTCGTCTTAGATTCAGGAGCCGTATGTCTATCCCATGCATGTTTAATACCCTCACTGTATTACCCTCTACCACTTCTGCTGGGAGACTGTTCTACGTCTCTACCATCCTCTCAGTCAATTAAAACTATAAAAAAGGGGATAAAAAATCTTTTCCTTTGAGAATCAAACTATTGACTTAATGCCAAACACGACCCGGCTGCATAGGAATCCCTGTCCCGTGAATTCGGACGGCTGTTACTGCATGTTCTGAAGCCGATGAGTCAGATTCTCGTGCCGGTCACGAGCGACACTCAGCTGTTATGTTTTATATTAAACCTTCTTCCCCCCGACGATTATATGAACTTTAATATAAAAAGGCTCCCCCTAACAACAGCTTTCAGGAATATTGGTGAGCAGGTCACAGCGGTCTGCGGATCATGATACCTAACATGAAATGTAGCGAGAATATATATATTTTATATATATATACTGTATCTATATACCGGCATCTAATGACAAATATTTTATATCTTTATCGGAATCTGTCACATTGTAGCAAACTGCTGCGAAAATACAAACAGAAAAGCGAGGGCTCCCCATCATCATTGGGGCAGATTTAAGGGGCAGTGCCACTTACATGTTTTTAAATTTGGGCTCATTTATAAATTCTGCAGGGAACACTTAATTGTCACGTGACGCAAACGCAGCCACTGATAGGCTGCTGCCAGAAAAGTTTGAATGACAAAAAAAACACCATCTAACGATATTATCAACTGATAAATTTCCTTCCCGTTTAAGCGAATAACGTTAAAGCGCGCAGTTTCTAGGGGTGCGCTCTAGTTGTTTGTATATATATATATATATATATATATATATATATATATATATATATGCACCCCATTCCTGCTCACTCCTCTCTCTCCCTGGCTAAAAGCCCCGAAATCACAGAACATATATAAAAACCCTAACGATATACTGCATATATATAATAATCTCTAACAATATACTGCATATATATATATAATAATCTCTAACAATATACTGCATATATATATATATATATACGTATATAATAAGAAGCTGGCATCAGCAGCACCGACAGCCGTTCTGATCGCCGAGCGAGAAGACGGAATATTTCAGGGCAATAATTAAAACAAAATGTTTCAGATAATTTCTCTTTACACGTTTGGCAAAAGGGTAATTTGTCAGCTCAACGCATATTTATCCGTCCTAATAAACGGGGCAATTACATTTCCAGCAGGAGTCTGCGTCTCTGTAACCTTTTAACTGCTGGGCCAGATGCTCAGAGCGTCCGAAGGGAAGGGTATCATTAACATTCATTCCACTTGTACGGATTATTTCTGCCCTTTGCGGGTCTCTACGCCCCGAGCCAGAGGCATTATTATTACTCTGCGGGGAGAATCATTCAAACGACACATTCTACAGGTTTTTTTTGTGGGGGGGTTAATGTATCAATTTATTCGTAACAAAACAAGGGGCTGACAAGTCCCAGCGTATCGTGAGATGTCGCCGCTATTAACGTCAACTGTTCGGAATGCGTTCTGACGCAGCAGCCGTGTTTGGTAAATTATAGGTGACAAACCGCATTTTTCGCAACGGGCAACAATTTATTTAAAAAGCCTTCGATGCACTTAAAGGCTCCTTGGACGCGAGCCACGCGGCGCAGCTGCTGCGACATTGTGTTAAAAAGCCACCTGGCCCTTCCAGCGGGTACCGAAAATACACAGCGGCACCCGGCAAAAAGAAATCAAAAAATATGCCGGGCGGTAAAGACGTTATCCGCCGGGTAAATAACATATTTATAAAATAAATGATAGAAATACAATAAAGCGCCTGCTTCATCATCTAAAAAAAAAAGGCAGTTTTCGTTTACTAAATAATAGATTTTTTCCGCTTAAAATGACACAGAGAATTACGACGCTATTTGAATTTTGGGGCGTCAAACGGAATAAGTAATTCTTAACGTATAAACCCCAATGAACTGCTTTCAAAGGAAGCCATCGCTGGCCCCGCTATCGCTGCCGTACCGGCTGCCACCCGCAATATCTGCAAATAGGGTAATAACGGCACAACAAGAATGGGGGGGGGGTTAATGCGGCAAGTGGGGTCCACCTGAGTGTCTGAACCCCAAAACACAAGCAAATGTGCCACATTTAAAGGGACCCTCCGGTAAACATGCGCTTTAATGCATATGATAGCTGTGTCGCCCCTTTAAATTTATGTGGTGACCTCTAAAGTACCCCCCCCCCGTTATGCATTTGCCCTTTTAACTGCCCCCAAGTTTTTTTCCACGCAGGGAGAATGCAGATTAAAGACCTGGCCGAGGGTCACTCACAGAGCACTCTGTTCTGTAGTGGGGGTCTCAGGGGCATTAGAGGGTCCCTTAATGGACGGTGCAGCTCCAGCTTTCAGACGCATAGTAACAGAAATGCACTGGGGGCCTCGTCCGCTTCATCATATTCCGTGGGTAGAGACGCTCGTTACATCGTATCAGCAGGGCTTCCCGGATATCACTTCCGGGTACGAATGATTTATATTAATACGGGTAATAATGATTACGGCGGGTAGGAATGATATATATTATTACGGGTAAGAATGATTACGGCGGGTAAGAATGATATATATTATTACGGGTAAGAATGATTACGGCGGGTAGGAATGATATATATTATTACGGGTAAGAATGATTACGGCGGGTAAGAATGATATATATTATTACGGGTAGTAATGATTACGGCGGGTAAGAATGATATATATTATTACGGGTAGTAATGATTACGGCGGGTAAGAATGATATATATTATTACGGGTAGTAATGATTACGGCGGGTAAGAATGATATATATTATTACGGGTAGTAATGATTACGGCGGGTAAGAATGATATATATTATTACGGGTAGTAATGATTACGGCGGGTAAGAATGATATATATTATTACGGGTAGTAATGATTACGGCGGGTAAGAATGATATATATTATTAGGGGTAATAATGATTACGGCGGGTAAGAATGATATATATTATTACGGGTAGTAATGATTACGGCGGGTAGGAATGATATATATTATTAGGGGTAGTAATGATTACGGCGGGTAGGAATGATATATATTATTAGGGGTAGTAATGATTACGGCGGGTAGGAATGATATATATTATTAGGGGTAGTAATGATTACGGCGGGTAGGAATGATATATATTATTATGGGTAATAATGATTACGGCGGGTAAGAATGATATATATTATTACGGGTAATAATGATTACGGCGGGTAAGAATGATTTATATTATTACGGGTAATAATGATTACGGCGGGTAAGAATGATATATATTATTAGGGGTAGTAATGATTACGGCGGGTAAGAATGATATATATTATTAGGGGTAGTAATGATTACGGCGGGTAAGAATGATATATATTATTACGGGTAATAATGATTACGGCGGGTAAGAATGATTTATATTATTACGGGTAATAATGATTACGGCGGGTAAGAATGATATATATTATTATGGGTAATAATGATTACGGCGGGTAAGAATGATATATATTATTACGGGTGATAATGATTACGGCGGGTAAGAATGATATATATTATTAGGGGTAGTAATGATTACGGCGGGTAAGAATGATTTATATTATTACGGGTAGTAATGATTACGGCGGGTAAGAATGATATATATTATTACGGGTAATAATGATTACGGCGGGTAGGAATGATATATATTATTACGGGTGATAATGATTACGGCGGGTAAGAATGATATATATTATTACGGGTAAGAATGATTACGGCGGGTAGGAATGATATATATTATTACGGGTGATAATGATTACGGCGGGTAAGAATGATATATATTATTACGGGTAGTAATGATTACGGCGGGTAAGAATGATATATATTATTAGGGGTAATAATGATTACGGCGGGTAAGAATGATATATATTATTACGGGTAGTAATGATTACGGCGGGTAAGAATGATATATATTATTACGGGTAATAATGATTACGGCGGGTAGGAATGATATATATTATCACGGGTAATAATGATTACGGCGGGTAAGAATGATATATATTATTACAGGTAATAATGATTACGGCGGGTAAGAATGATTTATATTATTACGGGTAGTAATGATTACGGTGGGTAAGAATGATATATATTATTACGGGTAGTAATGATTACGGCGGGTAAGAATGATATATATTATTACGGGTAGTAATGATTACGGCGGGTAGGAATGATATATATTATTAGGGGTAGTAATGATTACGGCGGGTAAGAATGATATATATTATTACGGGTAAGAATGATTACGGCGGGTAAGAATGATATATATTATTACGGGTAAGAATGATTACGGCGGGTAGGAATGATATATATTATTACGGGTGATAATGATTACGGCGGGTAAGAATGATATATATTATTACGGGTAGTAATGATTACGGCGGGTAAGAATGATATATATTATTAGGGGTAATAATGATTACGGCGGGTAAGAATGATATATATTATTACGGGTAGTAATGATTACGGCGGGTAAGAATGATATATATTATTACGGGTAAGAATGATTACGGCGGGTAGGAATGATATATATTATTACGGGTGATAATGATTACGGCGGGTAGGAATGATATATATTATTACGGGTGATAATGATTACGGCGGGTAAGAATGATATATATTATTACGGGTAATAATGATTACGGCGGGTAAGAATGATATATATTATTAGGGGTAATAATGATTACGGCGGGTAAGAATGATATATATTATTACGGGTAATAATGATTACGGCGGGTAAGAATGATATATATTATTACGGGTAATAATGATTACGGCGGGTAGGAATGATATATATTATTACGGGTAATAATGATTACGGCGGGTAAGAATGATATATATTATTACGGGTAAGAATGATTTATTCGGATTCATTCATCTGCAGGCTTTAAATATTTTAGAAAACTAACTGTATTTAATAACTCTTCTGCAGGTTTATTTCCCAGAATATATTTCTATCGTTGTGAGTTTGAGCAGAGCCCTCGTCCCCGGTTGTTTCTGTTATATTCTACTTATGATGTACTGTTACCCGTTGTACAGCGCTGCGGAATATGCTGGCGCTATATCACCCAATAATAATAATAACAAATTATCCTAGCCAAGATCCAAACCAGGGCCAGACTGGTGATCATGAGATGACCCCGGCCCTTTAAGGCCAGCGGCCACCTGATGACATAAGTGTGAATTTTATTCAAGAGTGTTTATTTAACCCCTTAATGACAAAATGCATTGTTTGGGTTTCGGGACCGCCCACTGATATTACCGCACACAACAATGGTCGCTTTTTAAAGACAATATAATGAAATATATAAAAATAAGGTATCTTTTCTGACAGCGGAATTCTAATAAACTTCACAATCCAGCTACATTTTTTTTACAAATCTTTTTTATTTTTTTTTGCGCCCTGAAAAATCCCGGGGTCCTTTTCTAACTATTGCGAGGTTTTTGCGAAGTTCACACATATTTTTAATGCCAAACAAACAGCTACAGCGATGAATAATTTACACTGAAAATTCAATAGACTTAAAATGTTACTTATTAACACTTTGTGGTTCTGGATACTTGCAGGAGCAAAATAAAAAATATATATATATCCGATGACAACGAATAGCGGCTTCTGCTACGGAGGGCGACCGGGGTGTGAAGGCAACCCTGCGCTCCGGGGATCAGACCCACCGTAAGGGTTATCGGGGTTACAACCAAATACTGGCCCAAGTGCCACAAAGACAAGTACCGGGTAATAAAGAAAAATGAATAACAAGCGCATGCGCAGGGGGGGAGCTCTGGTGTCACAGGAATAGCCTCTGTTCCGGATTTTCTCAAGCAATTTTATTTTAAGTTCTAGGAATTAATTTTCCAAAATCCTGGCCGAATTCCACCAAAACGTTTTCTCTGAGGTCACCCAGCGGGGCATTCGGAGCAACTCAGGCCGGGAAAACACGAGGTCATAAAACCGAACCTGATACAGACCACATCTTCCATAAGAAGAGGTCCGGCAGCCACTTAAAGGGGCCCATAGAATTTTTTTCACCCCCAGCACTGTATACAGTAATAACCCCCCAGGGCTGTATACAGTAATATAACCCCCAGCACTGTATACAGTAATATAACCCCCAGCGCTGTATACAGTAATATAACCCCCCAGCACTGTATACAGTAATATAACCCCCAGCACTGTATACAGTAATATAACCCCCAGCACTGTATACAGTAATATAACCCCCCCAGCGCTGTATACAGTAATATAACCCCCAGCACTGTATACAGTAATATAACCCCCAGCGCTGTATACAGTAATATAAACCCCAGCGCTGTATACAGTAATATAACCCCCCAGCGCTGTATACAGTAATATAACCCCCAGCACTGTATACAGTAATATAACCCCCAGCACTGTATACAGTAATATAACCCCCCAGCGCTGTATACAGTAATATAACCCCCAGCGCTGTATACAGTAATATAACCCCCAGCGCTGTATACAGTAATATAACCCCCAGCGCTGTATACAGTAATATAACCCCCAGCACTGTATACAGTAATATAACCCCCAGCACTGTATACAGTAATATAACCCCCAGCGCTGTATACAGTAATATAACCCCCAGCGCTGTATACAGTAATATACCCCCAGCGCTGTATACAGTAATATAACCCCCCAGCGCTGTATACAGTAATATAACCCCCGGCGCTGTATACAGTAATATAACCCCCAGCGCTGTATACAGTAATATAACCCCCAGCACTGTATTCAGTAATATAACCCCAGCGCTGTATACAGTAATATAACCCCCAGCACTGTATACAGTAATATAACCCCCCAGCACTGTATACAGTAATATAACCCCCCAGCACTGTATACAGTAATATAACCCCCCCATCGCTGCATACAGAAATATAACCCCCCAGCGCTGTATACAGTAATATAACCCCCAGCGCTGTATACAGTAATATAACCCCCAGCACTGTATTCAGTAATATAACCCCCCAGCGCTGTATACAGTAATATAACCCCAGCACTGTATACAGTAATATAACCCCAGCGCTGTATACAGTAATATAACCCCCAGCACTGTATACAGTAATATAACCCCAGCGCTGTATACAGTAATATAACCCCCAGCGCTGTATACAGTAATATAACCCCAGCACTGTATACAGTAATATAACCCCCAGTGCTGTATACAGTAATATAACCCCCAGCACTGTATACAGTAATATAACCCCCAGCACTGTATACAGTAATATAACCCCAGCACTGTATACAGTAATATAACCCCCAGCACTGTATACAGTAATATAACCCCAGCGCTGTATACAGTAATATAACCCCCAGCGCTGTATACAGTAATATAACCCCAGCGCTGTATACAGTAATATAACCCCCAGTGCTGTATACAGTAATATAACCCCCAGCACTGTATACAGTAATATAACCCCCGCGCTGTATACAGTAATATAACCCCCCAGCGCTGTATACAGTAATATAACCCCCAGCGCTGTATACAGTAATATAACCCCAGCGCTGTATACAGTAATATAACCCCCAGCGCTGTATACAGTAATATAACCCCCCAGCGCTGTATACAGTAATATAACCCCCAGCGCTGTATACAGTAATATAACCCCCAGCGCTGTATACAGTAATATAACCCCCCAGCGCCAAAATCCTGGTTTTATCTAATTTTGTCCCAATGAACTCCCTTTATCTGCAGACCGGGAGCCGCCGTCGCTGTCAGTCATGTGATATTTTGGGCGACTTTCCCGGCTCAAACCCCACACTGAGCTGATGCTTTATGGCGATGCTAATGAAGTCCGTTCCTCCATAGACTTTCATTAGTCAGAAAGTCCAGCTTTATGAATAAGACTGAGCCATTCTATTGTCCTCCACAGGCAGTATGATAAGGAGTCGGGGGGGTTTAGTAGATCGGGGATCAGATAACAGAGCGAGAATCATACAAATGGCTGATATGCAGCTGTCTGAAAACTTTATATTATGGGGCAAAAACTACAACTGGGGGGAAAACAGGAAACAGCTAAATATTTTGAAACATATTTTTTATCTGATTCGGTGGGATTTCCCTTGAAGCGTTTGTTGGTATCATTTATCTGAGTACAGAGCGAAGCTGGATGGACGGTTTGTTTCCAGCGTTGGACGGGCTCCAGGGGACACGTCTTCAGAGCGGAACCGAGTCCAAGCGAGGGGGAGAGCGGTCTGCCAGGGGCACCAGAAAGAGAGAGAAACAGAAAGAGAGGGCGAAAGAAGAAACACGCCGGGAACATGGATCGCTAAATATTTTATATGGTGATTATATCACAACCCAAATATCTCTCGGGACTTTTAATTGAGCGAATAGAATAGAAACTAAAGCCACCCTGTCTGCAGATGACACACTATTATTTTCTTCACGTGCCTGCTTTGGCACAGGTGTTAACTTAGTCTTCACTTATTCACGCCTTTGCAGGGATTTTACAACACACGAGCCTCTCAGGACAGTCTCTGTTTCTCCAGACAATGTATCGGCAGCCGGGAACTGAAGCAAAAAAATCTCCAAATCTCCGGCATAATTGAAATTATAGGAAAAGAGCCTTTAACTACTTAATGACTACATCAGGGCTGACAAATATTAAAATAAATAAATAACTGTCTGACACGGGGCAGTATACCTGTGATACGGGGCAGTATAGCTGTGACACGGGGCAGTATACCTGTCTGATACGGGGCCACTGTATTCATTTTGTTTGTTATTATGATTATTTCTTTTGATTATATCTCCCACGTGTCCCCTCCAGGCACTGATCAACCATAGGAGCTGACCCTCTAATTTTATATTATGGGCTGCTGCTGCATTTCTCCTCCTTTGGAATAAACATCCCTCCTGTCCCTTGTTAAATCCTTTTATGTATTTAAACGTCTCTCTCTCGTCTCTCTCTCCTATCTCCTCTCTCTCTTCTCTTCCTCGTCTCTCTCTCTCCCATCCCCTCTCTTCTCTCCCTCGTCTCTCTCTCTCCCATCCCCTCTCTTCTCTCCCTCGTCTCTCTCTCTCCCATCCCCTCTCTTCTCTCCCTCGTCTCTCTCTCTCCCATCCCCTCTCTTCTCTCCCTCGTCTCTCTCTCTCCCATCCCCTCTCTTCTCTCCCTCGTCTCTCTCTCCCATCCCCTCTCTTCTCTCCCTCGTCTCTCTCTCTCCCATCCCCTCTCTTCTCTCCCTCGTCTTTCTCTCTCTCTCTCTCTCCCATCCTCTCTCTTCTCCCCCCAGGCCGGACACAGTGAGACCCCTCCATCTTTCCCGATCATTTTTTCCCGCGAGCCGTTCAGCGTTATATATCGGACATACGCAGCCGATAATAAAGTATTTTCGCACTCGTAGCAGCCGATACCTAATATTCCTGCAACGGCTGATGCCTCGGCTTGGGTCTTAACTATGTCTAAAGCACTGATGGGGTTAATCCCCCTCTGTGCACACGCGTGTGCTCTCTACTCCAACATGGTTACTATGGAACCAGCCAATTAAATTGACATCTTCTCACCAACTTGATCAATCATATCTGATGTTTCTTAGGTTACGGCGACTATAGAGACAAGAAGCCGAGCTAATTATTCCACGCACAAAAAAACTCAAATTTCCCCCATTTCGTTACAGCTCAGACCCGACGCACCGGCTGAAAATAAGCTCTGCTGGTTATAAAGAGATTTCCGAATGGTGCACGAGACCCCCAGCTCTGCTGCCCGTCTCTTTATTAAACAGGAAGAGAGAGAATCCATATTATCGGCGCTGGGGATGTCACGGATCCAGCGAGCGCCATGATCCGGCGTTAAACAGGAGATGGGGACATGTCTACTTCATCAGGATGCCAGCTGATGTGTTTCTAAACTCTAACGGGCGCTCTCGGGATACTAATATCACTAACATCAGATCAAAAGACTGCTTTTAAAAATATCGCTCCATCTTATTTTTTACCCCTATAATATAAATGTTTTCGGGCAGCTGCATATCAGCCGTTTGTATGATTCTCACTCTGTTATCTGACCCCCGATCTACTAAACCCCCCGACTCCTTATCATACTGCCTGTGGGGGGCAATAGAATGACTCGGTCTTAATCCCACAGCAAGACTCCATGACTAATGAAAGTCTATGGAGGAACGGACTTCATTAGCATCGCCATAAAGCATCAGCTCAGTGTGGTGTTTGAGCCGGGAAAGTCACCCAAAATATCACATGACTGACAGCGACGGCGGCTCCAGGTCTGCAGATAAAGGGGGTTATTGGGATTTATGAAAGTATTTTTTAATGGAACTTCCCCATTAATTTCCTGACATAATTCACTGTATTAATCAGCGGATTAGGGAATCATTCTCGTGTCTCGATTGCCTCACGCAGCGCGTCCCTGAGACTTAAAATAAGGAGTCTTAACACCCTATTTTTATATGGTGGCTCATTGGGTCGGAGGCTCGGAGTCCTGTATCCGGTTCCCGCCGTGAGTTAAAGGGACAGCACGAGCCGCATTAGAAAGAGAAGTCCTGATCTGAGTATATTTAAAAAAAATCAAAATATCAAATATATTAAATTATTCCTCCTCATCGTCGGTAAAGCAGGGCCGCGAATGATACGCGTGTTTATAGAACCCGAATATATCATTATAAAAGTAACATTTTATATCGCTTCTAAATGTCTGTTCTTGATCCATACATGCCCTCCGCATACTATAGACACATATGGATTATATACAGAGATTATATATAAATAGCAGACAATAGGCAGTGAAGACAAAGACAGATTTATGTCTCTCTCATTATAAATATGAATTAGTCTGCCGGAGAGACAGAAGCGTAAAGGAATTGATGATCCAACATATTTAAACGAGCCGCAGAGAGCCCTGTCGACAGAATTCCGGCTATCTGTCTCTCCGGCTCCTGGCCCCCTGCCCAGATATTCCAATACTGTAATAATATTATTCAAAACGCGTCAGCCCAAGAGCCGACGCGTTTACTGAGCGCTAAGAAGGATCTCTGATCCGTACGATGGGGGGGGGCCCACAAACGCAGAAAAACTGCCCCGATGTACAGCAGAAATAATGTGTACCCGGGTCCCGGCACCTCAGGGGTTAAAGTTATGGCAGATTTAATGATAAAAAGATGGAGAAAAGGAAACATGCGGCCTTTTAACAAATAAAGGAAACACTTAAACAGACATAAAACATAACGGAATCCATTGGGATTTATATTGTCTGTCCCGCCACAGCCGTGGCACTTGATGCTAATTCCCCCCCCGTTTCTCATGATCCCTCAGTGCAGGCGGCATCGGAATCCCATTGGTCAGCCCGAGCAGGAAGTTGGAAGCCGCTTCCTGTCCCCCCCCTGTCAGCCCGAGCAGGAAGTTGGAAGCTGCTTCCTGTTCTCTCCCCGCGTTGTTTTAGCGGACGGCGCAGGAGCCTCTAGCGCTAGAGATTGTTTCCGTCTGTGGCGTGTTATTAAAATCCCGTTTTATAAATAAAATCAGAATAATAAATGATCAGTTTAATAAAGACACAGAGTCCTGAGGAACGGCTGCTTTTAAAATGATTGCTCCGTACACCGAATCCGGCAGATTTGTAGCGAATGTTTATGTAAATACACCGGTATTCACCCCAAAAAAACAAAGCAACACGCAAAACGGGGAAACGGGGTTAATCACAGCGTAAACGCACCCAAGCGAATGTATATATTTACTGGGCGTTTATGAAGCGATGTTCGGCGGCCTGCTTTGTGACGTTTCCTTCCAGTTTTATTCTTTTGACCTCCGTATCCGTGGAAACGCGTTCTTACAATATATGTCACTTTTATTCTGCTTGCATTCCGACTCTCTAGAAATAAGATGTCCTATACAGCGTTCTAGATTGTCAGCTCCTGTGAGCGAGGCCTTCCTCACCTCTGGTTTCTGGCCAGCTTGTTATATGACGCATTGCGCATGTCCTGTTTACACGTTGTACTGGGCTGCGGAATATGATGGTGATATACCGGTATATAAATCAATAAATATTATTAATAATAATACACAGACAGTGGCTAATAAGGGGTTAATACATTGGGGATCGCCTGGATTCTGGGTTCTCCAAACAGAGGGATTTCTCCCCAAAACCAAATCCAAAGGGTATTTCGGGGTTCGCCTGCAGCGGATCTGCGCCCATCAGCCCCTCCGAAGGATACAACTGTATCAAAGTACAGCACGGCTTCCGCTCTCGCCAATTAGGAGCCTGGACCCCCGAGACGCGCATGTTTAGACGCCGTGCTGCACGTCGCATCCCCAGATCCTCCTTAGCTTCTCACAAACAGGACGGGAAGAAGCAGCCGTGTCACCCGAGGGAACACGCGACGTATCGGGAGACGCTCTGTGTTTTCAAACACGTTTAGTCAATCCTCCCCAATTAGCTGCTCGGGGACTCGGCGCCTTTACCTACAGAGCAGCGGAACAGCCCCTCGAATTAACTCCCGACGACATTAAAACGGGAGGACGAAATATCCCCGAAAACACCAGGATTATAACGAGAAAAGGTCCTTCAGCTTCTTTACATCGAGTTAGAAACAAAAATATAACAGAAGGCAGGATCTCAGCTAAATTGATAGATGTGATAGGTAAGAGGAACAGCCTCCCAGCAGAAGTGGTAGAGGGTAATACAGTGAGGGGATTCAGCATGCATGGGATAGACATACGGCTCCAGAATCTAAGACGAGACCAACGACTGATTAAGGTTTGAGTCATTTCGCCCCAATAAACCCCCCCTTTATCTGCAGACCTGGAGCCGCCGTCGCTGTCAGTCATGTGATACTTTGGGTGACTTTCCGGCTCAAACACCACACTGAGCTGATGCTTTATGGCGATGCTAATGAAGTCCGTCCTCCATAGACTTTCATTAGTCAGGATTTATATATGAGTGTCTGGCTTGGTGATTGAGACTGAGGCATTCTGTTTTTTCCGACAGGCAGTATGATAAGTAAGAGCCAACGCACCAGCCGGCTCACCAGGGGACAGGGCTAGGAATGGGGTTTTGTTTTTCTTTATTTTGACTTTATTTTGCAAAAATGTTAAAATGTAAAGTGGAGCATTTGAAACAAAAAACATAATATCAGCTGAGGAGACGATGCCAGTAAATAACTCAATGATGCTAAATCTCTGTTCCTGGTCGGTTTTCTGTTCTTTTTAAAATAAAATTGAGTGCATTTTATATCTGGAGGTTGCGTTCTGAATACCTAAAAGTCTGGTGTCAAAGATTTTAATATATTTATCTGTGTTATTTATTTATTATTATTATTTTTATTATTATTATTTATTTTATTATAAATATCATTATTTTTATTTGAATAAACAATACATTTAAATTACAAACACTACATGAAATCCAATAATTGACACCATTTTCCCCCCAAAGCTTTCTCGACCGGCAGCCCCTCTGGCCGGAGACCGGAAGCTGCTTCCGGTTAGTTTTGTGATTTTTTTGTACCAGATACTGATGAGAATTGGGGTTTTTTGTTTTTTTTTCTAAAATACCCTCCGCTTTATCAGAAGAAACGTAACTCTGCGCTTTTGGGGAGTCACAGCCCCAAACAGCTAAAAGATCTTTTTTTTTTCACTTTGTAATTTATTTATTTTTATGAATAATCGCAGATGATTGGACCGTTGGAACGCGGGATCCCGACAGACGGACGGAGGGACAGACGGACTCCTGCAAGCAGCAGCCACTTACTGCGAATCCATCATCATCTCTCGGCCTCATAACCTCAGCCATAAGAAGCCTTTTGCCTCCAGCCAATCACCTCTTTCCTTCTAGATGCTTCCTATCTATACATCTGTTTCTATGGCAACTGGACAGTGACGACGCTTAAACCTCTCCAAATGACATCAGCTCTTCTAACGATGTGAGCGTAAAGCATTTTATTATCGGCCTCTGCAGGTACAACAGGGACCCCCAACTCTCATCCCCTGAAGCCCCCATTGGATCAACCAGGGGCCGCTATGTATGACGGGGGCCACCTGTGCGTCCGGTAAAAGATAACATGTTGGTGCGGTTTGGAGGAAAGAGGGGATGAGATGGAGACATTTAAATAAGTGGTTATAGTGAAAGGGGGAGAGGCAGAAGCATGGATATTACTTCACTGAGAGGGTGGTGGATACGTGGAACAGCTAACCAGCCGCAGTGGTGGTATTTAATAATAAATGATGACCTTAATCCCAGAATTAATTCCCACAATCTTTGCTTATGAAACGTGAATTATACATGGGAGCAGGGTATCCGTGTGCATTGGGTCACCTGGCGTGTTCGGGGGTCGGATGGTATCGGGCTGCACATATATAATGCGTTGCGACATTGTTGCATTCATTATAATATAACAATCCATTTATAATAATTTGCCGCCTCCGCTGATGCCTGATTTTTCTACAAATAAATACATTTGTGTTTTTGTAACTTTCTAATAACTTTTCCAGGTGTCGGTGGCGGCATAGAACCCGCGGGGATTTATCTTTATTTTATGAGCTGTCGGCGCAGTAAAAAACTCTGATTTCCCAAACACGGCGAGCTTTAAAACGCACGGAGTGAAGAGTCTCGTAAATCTGTATTTATAACAACTTCCTGTTCCCAACCGCGGGGTGAGAGAAACCCCGGCGCCAGGTCGCCATGACGACCGCAAATCCCTTCCCAGCACCGAGGGTTTTGGGGAGCGCGGTCACCGGCACCTGTCCTGAGCCGAGGGGCAAGAAAGTGCGTGTTACACTACAGTGTGTGTGCGTGCGTGTTTGTGTTAGCATGTTACTGTGTGTGTGGTAATGTGTGCGTGTTTGTGTTAGCATGTTACTGGGTGTGCGTGCAGTAATGTTTGCGTGTTTGTGTTAGCATGTTACTGTGTGTGCGTGTGGTAATGTGTGCGTGTTTGTGTTAGCATGTTACTGTGTGTGCGTGCGTTCATGTGTGCGTGTTTGTGTTAGCATGTTACTGTGTGTGCGGTAATGTGTACATGTTTGTGTTAGCATGTTACTGTGTGTGCGTGCGTTCATGTGTGCGTGTTTGTGTTAGCATGTTACTGTGTGTGTGCGGTAATGTGTGTGTGTTTGTGTTAGCATGTTACTGTGTGTGTTATACTACTGTGTGTGTGTGTACGTTGCGTGTTTGTTAGTATGTTACTATGTTACTGTGAGTATCTCACTGAGTGTGTGTGAGTACCGCACTGCGTGTTAGTGTGTGTTTGTGTGTAATAAGTACCAAATTCTCCCACAAAACGGGGGGGGTCGCAGCGCAGAACGGGGTCTCCAGACGAAGCCGATACTTTTTTGGGGCTCATATAGAAAAACACACAAAGTCACACGCGACCCCAGACGAGGGAGTCTAAAGAGCCGAGACCCCCGGGGAATGAGAAACGCAGGTTACGACTGGGGGGGGGGCGTCCAAACCGATCCAGCCGTGTACCCGATGATCAAAGCATGGAACATCACACACGGATCAGCTCAGCGTGTCACGTATGTTCTGATATCCATGTGTAACTATATACAGGGGGAATAAAAAGGGAAATTAACCCTCACATCTCCGAGACGATCCACATCCCTCTCGCCACCCTGTCCCAAAACACAACAGGAGACCTCGTCACCAGCTGCCACGTGGGAAGAAAAATACCCACAGAGGGGCACTTTTTGGGTATTTTGGGTTTATTCACCCCTGTGTAATTATTGGGCTTTTAGGGCTGTAGAACCCTGTGATACCCTCATACCCAGCAAACATTCTGGGGCATCAGGGGGGAGAGAGGGGCATCGGGGGGGGAGAGGGGCATTGGGTCAGAGAGAAGGGCATTGGGGTGGAGAGAGGGACCGATGGATTTGGGAGAGGGACTGGTCAAACGAAACAGGTTTTTGGGAGAGGAGAGAACTCTTGTGTCTGTGATTTGCTGCCTTAATTAGGCTGGATTATTGTGTGTCACATAAAGCAGGGACAGTTGGCAGGTATGATGTGCTCCTCTTCCTCCCGCGATTCCCTGCACGGGGTAACGGGATGAGTTCGATCCATACAGAGTATCCCGGATAACAGAGAACGTGTAGCCGGTGATTAATTACTCGCTTAATTCTATAATTAGTTAAAGAGGAGACTAACCTCAGCTCTGCGTTATTTCACAATCCGAGTGACAGAACCAACGCACAAAACAGGACAATACGGCCCGTCCGGACGCTACCGGCCACAAATCAATAACAGCTAAATATAAATGTATTCAATTGCCCCAAAAACTCACTACACGGGCATAGCAGCAAAAACAATGATTTCCATGGTTGAGCCGCACCATAATACCGTTATATTCAACCATGCCCCAAATGAGTCAAAATCTGTATATATCAGAATATTCAGCAAAAAATAAAAAATAGCAAAAGACGCAGCGGAACGCAGAGGGGAGACCCCCGGGGGCCACAGGGGCCACGTCATGAATGATTATTTTGCCACAATAACTAATAAACCATTTAATTGTTACATTTTCTTCCATTCATCCCGTTGCTTGTTTTAATATTTTAATTCGTATTTTTTTCAGCGATTTCCCTAAAAAAAAGTATGAGACGCTCAGCCTTTTCACCAAGTACTAAAGCTAAACAGTTTACCAGATTAAAAATAATAGAATGGCTCGGTCTAAACCGCCCAGTTGGACTCTCTGACTAATGAAAGTCTATGGAGGAACGGACTTCATTAGCATCGCCATAAAGCATCAGCTCAGTGCGGGGTTTGAGCCGGGAAAGTAACCAAAATATCACATGACTGACAGCAACGGCGGCTCCCGGTCTGCAGATAAAGGGAGTTTATTACTGTATACAGCGCTGGGGGGTATATTACTGTATACAGCGCTGGGGGTTATATTACTGTATACAGCGCTGGGGGGTATATTACTGTATACAGCGCTGGGGGTTATATTACTGTATACAGCGCTGGGGGTTATATTACTGTATACAGCGCTGGGGGTTATATTACTGTATACAGCGCTGGGGGTTATATTACTGTATACAGCGCTGGGGGTTATATTATTGTATACAGCGCTGGGGGTTATATTACTGTATACAGCGCTGGGGGTTATATTACTGTATACAGCGCTGGGGGGGTTATATTACTGTATACAGCGCTGGGGGTTATATTACTGTATACAGCGCTGGGGGTTATATTACTGTATACAGCGCTGGGGGGTATATTACTGTATACAGCGCTGGGGGTTATATTACTGTATACAGCACTGGGGGTTATATTACTGTATACAGTGTTGGGGGGTTATATTACTGTATACAGCGCTGGGGGTTATATTACTGTATACAGCGCTGGGGGTTATATTACTGTATACAGCGCTGGGGGTTATATTACTGTATACAGCGCTGGGGGTTATATTACTGTATACAGCACTGGGGGTTATATTACTGTATACAGCGCTGGGGGTTATATTACTGTATACAGCACTGGGGGTTATATTACTGTATACAGCGCTGGGGGGGTTATATTACTGTATACAGCACTGGGGTTATATTACTGTATACAGCGCTGGGGGGGTTATATTACTGTATACAGTGCTGGGGGGTTATATTACTGTATACAGTGCTGGGGGTTATATTACTGTATACAGCGCTGGGGGGTTATATTACTGTATACAG
Organism: Spea bombifrons; assembly: GCF_027358695.1. Classification (NCBI taxonomy): domain Eukaryota; kingdom Metazoa; phylum Chordata; class Amphibia; order Anura; family Pelobatidae; genus Spea; species Spea bombifrons. The sequence continues at coordinate 37,131,215 of NC_071097.1, read as the reverse complement.
CGCTGGGGGTTATATTACTGTATACAGCGCTGGGGGGTTTTATTACTGTATACAGCGCTGGGGGGTTTTATTACTGTATACAGCGCTGGGGGTTATATTACTGTATACAGCGCTGGGGGGTTATATTACTGTATACAGCACTGGGGTTATATTACTGTATACAGCGCTGGGGGTTATATTACTGTATACAGCGCTGGGGGTTATATTACTGTATACAGCGCTGGGGGTTATATTACTGTATACAGCACTGGGGGTTATATTACTGTATACAGCGCTGGGGGGGTTATATTACTGTATACAGCACTGGGGGTTATATTACTGTATACAGCGCTGGGGGGGTTATATTACTGTATACAGTGCTGGGGGGTTATATTACTGTATACAGCGCTGGGGGGTTATATTACTGTATACAGCGCTGGGGGGGTTATATTACTGTATACAGCACTGGGGGTTATATTACTGTATACAGCACTGGGGGTTATATTACTGTATACAGCGCTGGGGGGGTTATATTACTGTATACAGCACTGGGGGTTATATTACTGTATACAGCGCTGGGGGGGTTATATTACTGTATACAGCGCTGGGGGGTTATATTACTGTATACAGCGCTGGGGGGGTTATATTACTGTATACAGCACTGGGGGTTATATTACTGTATACAGCACTGGGGGTTATATTACTGTATACAGCGCTGGGGGGGTTATATTACTGTATACAGCACTGGGGGTTATATTACTGTATACAGCGCTGGGGGGGTTATATTACTGTATACAGCACTGGGGGTTATATTACTGTATACAGCGCTGGGGGGGTTATATTACTGTATACAGTGCTGGGGGTTATATTACTGTATACAGCGCTGGGGGGTTATATTACTGTATACAGCGCTGGGGGTTATATTACTGTATACAGCGCTGGGGGGTTTTATTACTGTATACAGCGCTGGGGGGTTTTATTACTGTATACAGCGCTGGGGGTTATATTACTGTATACAGCGCTGGGGGGTTATATTACTGTATACAGCACTGGGGTTATATTACTGTATACAGCGCTGGGGGTTATATTACTGTATACAGCGCTGGGGGTTATATTACTGTATACAGCGCTGGGGGTTATATTACTGTATACAGTGCTGGGGGTTATATTACTGTATACAGTGCTGGGGGTTATATTACTGTATACAGTGCTGGGGGGTTATATTACTGTATACAGTGCTGGGGGTTATATTACTGTATACAGCGCTGGGGGGGTATATTACTGTATACAGCGCTGGGGGTTATATTACTGTATACAGTGCTGGGGGTTATATTACTGTATACAGTGCTGGGGGTTATATTACTGTATACAGCGCTGGGGGTTATATTACTGTATACAGCGCTGGGGGTTATATTACTGTATACAGCGCTGGGGGTTATATTACTGTATACAGTGCTGGGGGTTATATTACTGTATACAGCGCTGGGGGGTTATATTACTGTATACAGTGCTGGGGGGTTATATTACTGTATACAGCGCTGGGGGTTATATTACTGTATACAGAGCGCCGGTGGGTGTATCAGCTGGGATCGCCCCCATTATATAGGGGGCAGGTATCGGGGCTGTTATACGATGAGGTTATGTTACATTTTGTTGCCTCTGCCGCGTGTAAAATGGGGGGCGCCGCATGTCCGAGGACAAAACCTATGATTTAAGTACAACTCCCAGAACTCACAGCCAGACACCAGCGCGGAGGATGCTTTAAATACCTGAAATCTCATTACCCTCAGCCAGCCCTCAGCTAACGGACCACTATAGCCCGTATCAGCCCTGACATCTCAAGCCAGTCCTTCCTTACAACTCCCATCACTCTGGGACAGAACCTATTGCATTATAAATAATATTTCCCTCTGCGGAAAAATGGAATCCGTCTCACGTGGAGAACCGGATTGAGCCGAGAACATCCCCCGCCGGCTGATGACATCATCCGGGTCAGAAATAGACAAATATTGAAATGTTTTACCCCAGATTAATGCAATCAATAAACGAGGCTGCATTAAACGCACGCGATCGCCGACAGCCGGAAAATCACCCAGACTCCGCTCACACAAAAGGAATAAATTCAACCGCAGAATTAATAGTGCACACGGCCCACGAACACAGTTACTCCTTTACTGCACCTGGAACCTCCGCCCAGCAGAGCAACATCCAGAATCAACACCTTATACAGGGAAAAAATAATCCGGAGCGAGAAAAGTTACAACAAGAGACCCGAATCTAACACCAGAGGGTCCGAGGCTGCGATGGGATGGAAGGAAGTTTTACTTCACTGAGAGGGTGGTAGATAAGTGGAACAGCCTCCCAGCAGAGGTGGTAGAGGGTAATAGAGTGAGGGTATTAAACATGCATGGGATAGACATACGGCTCCTGAATCTAAGACGAGACCGACGACTGATTAAGGTTTGAGTCATTACAGCAGGAGAAACGGGCGACTAGACGGGGGCCGCCGGGGGCCGATCTGCCGGGGGGTTCTGGGTTTCTATGGAATGGGATGCAGTGATGGTCAGTAAGAGACGCTCCGCTGGGAGACGGACGGACACACAGACTCCACGGCCGGATGGACGGACATACCGCGAGATACAGACATGGGGGTAGAGACGTTCTATCTGGACGGACGGCGGTACCCGGTTAGCGGGGAATATTCTGCGAGCCGCGCCGGGTTTTGGGGAACGGGGTTCAGTTATTGTATTTATTACGGAAACATCTAGAACGACACAAAGTGCCGCGTCCAGCACGGAGTCGCTGCAGACTGGTTTTCACGCCCGTCTCGCGGTCCGGGATACCGGTTGCGGTGGCCAAACTGGTGGAGACAGCCGCGGGTCACGGAACCTCCAACGGAGCTGCAGGGGCCACGTCAGCCACGTCTACGGCGATACCGTCCCGCAAGACGGAGCCAAGAAAAGGCTGACCACAACCCGCCCCCTAGAACCCTCAGCCGGCGGGCATTTCACAGAACAGCAACCGGCTTTCAGGGTACCGGAGGAGATCCGGAACGCGACCACGCGATGATATTATATAGACACACAATTATACCTAGAACAAAAAGTCGGTTAGAGCCAGACCATAAAATATACGACCGGTCACCGCGCGTTCCGTATGGATACATAGAACATATAGAACATCCCACGAGCCGTACACGCCAACAAATCACACGCAAACCAGGGGGTCCCGGAAGACAATGGCTGGACACACATCATGCCGAGCGCCACGGACAGACGGACGGAAACACCAGAACAACAGAATGCGTGACGGATGGAGAGGGAAGCAGAGATTGCGCGTTCTAGAGCGTGGCCGGGGAGAACACGCAGGTGGCGGGGCTGCGATGCTGTAACACGTGTTGGGCACCCACTCGGGGGGGCAGGTATCGCAATGTGTGTGATGGACGCACATACAGACGGGGTACATACAGGCGGCAATATTCCGGAACGTGTTCTATGGACTCACATTCCAGAGCGCGGAACACTGTGAGGATTCCACAGCATTCCAGAAAAATACAGAAATCGAGTTCTAGATTCTAGAACGCGAGGATCCGGAACCATCCAATCAGATGTTCCAAAGCGGAGACATCGAGTCGTGGACCCGACGTTCCAGAACACAACGAAAACACAATAATCGATAATCCAGAATAACGAGACCCGGGGTGACAGAGCGCGGAACCCATGTGGCCCCCGCCGGCGAGAAGACGGCACTTACTTGAATCTGCCTTGGCAGTGGTGGCACTGATCTCCCACCCAGCCGGGGTCGCACACGCAGGTGGCGTTGACACAGCGGCCGGAGAAGCAGGGGCTTTTCTCGCATCCTTTGCCCTGGGAGCCGGGGGTGAGGAGCAGCAGGTAGAGGAGTCCGGAGCGGAGCAGGGTCAGCCCGGGGTACATGGCGGCCGCCGGCAGCCCCCCTGCCTGGCACAGCATGGTCACCGGGCCACGTCCTGGAGCAGCCGGTGCCGGGGTTTGGGGCAGAAGCTTCCTCCAGCTGGGGTATGTAGCGGGTACCACGAGCATCTACCTCGGGGGCAGGTGACCCTATAAGTGCCCTCTATAGGCCCCGTCTATATGGCTCTGTACATGAACCCCCAGCTCTGGCATCCTGCGGGCATCTCGCATTTACCCCGGGGCTGCTGGGGGGTCTACACGGGGTGTGGGGGGCTGAGGCCGGGTGCAGGAGGCCAGAAACCTCCGAGTCCGGCTGCCAGGGACCGCGATGGGATGACTGTCGGCCCTGGGTCCCGTGCTGCCCCCTGTGTGTCCCGTGCTGCCCCCGCTTCATACACTGTATCCTCCGCCGCAGTCACTCGGATCCGGCTCCCCCTCCCGGCAGAGACGGCACAAAGCGGACAGCTGAGCATGCGCAGAGCCCGGGGGCTGGGGCACGGAGTAAAGGGGGCTGTCACTGTATATAAGGGGCTGACACTCGGTGTAGGGGGCTGGCGCTAGGTTTAGGGGGCTGGGGCAGTGTAAAGGGGGCTGTCATTGTCTATAGGAGGGCTGGGGCAGTGCATGAGGGGGGGCTTTCGTTCTGTATAGGGGACTGGGGCAGTATATAGGGGGTTGTCATTGTCTATAGGAGGGCTGGGGCAGTATATAGGGGGTTGTCATTGTCTATAGGAGGGCTGGGGCAGTATATAGGGGGTTGTTATGTGGTAAACACGGGGCTGGGTACGGTACATGGGGCTGTCACAGCGTATAGGAGGGCTGTGCAATGTATAGGGGCTGTCATTGTGTATCGGGGGGCTGGGGTGGTATATGGGGGGCTGTCATTCTGTATAGGAGGGCTGGGGCAGTGTATAGGGTGCTGGGGCAGTATATTTGGGGCTGGGGAAGTATATAGGGGGCTGGGGCAGTATATAGGGGGTGTCATTGTGTATAGCTGGGCTGGGGCAGTGTATAGGGGCTGCCTGTATATACTGTATACAAACAGTGTATAGAAATACCCCCCACACACACACCGGTCTCTCTACAAAGGGGCGGAAATCCGGGGGGAGACCGGCAAAAACTCAGCAGTAAGGGCCCAGAGAGCATACCTCCCAAGTATCCCTGTTAAGTTTGTCCAGTCCCTCTGCATCAAACCCCTGATGCCCCTCTCTCCCCTGATGCCCCTTTCTCCTCCCTGATGCCCCTCTTTTCTAGGAGGTGAGAATGTTTGCTGGGTATGAGGGGATCGCAGGGTTCTACAGCCCTAAAAGCCCCGATAATGTGTATAGAAACAGCAGGGAACGGCTTTATAAATTAAACGGGGGAAATAAACCCCATTATTCTTCTAAATGCCCCACTCAGTTACGCTATAGCCCCAACCACGCCTCTTACCACACCCCCTACAACAAAAGTGCCCAAATGTGGTGGTTTGTACCCTTGAGGGGTATAAGGAGTTTCACGTGACTGGAAGCCCTAATTTAATAGCCCCAAAGATCCAGTAACTGTGAGTCTTGTGTCATCCTGCGGAGGTTAGAGGTGGGGGGCAGCTGGGGCAGTAACTTGGGTCAGCCAAGATACATCACTGCCCCCCACCCACGGCTCCTATTCGTAAAATACCCCGGGGGCATCTTTTTAGGGTATAGGCTCTGAGGACGCAAACATTTACCCGAAAGGAGCCTCCGAGTCATTGATATCAGAGCTCTAAAACTGCCCCTGCACTCTCCTGTCACCCCCAGAGGGTCACTCGTCCCAGTAACAGCCTCCTCTCCCCGCTGTCCATGGTGCTGACCATACCTGTCCTCCGGTGCTGTTACCGGGGCCGCTGGTTCCATTAATACCCCAACCCTTCCCAGCACCCAGTCTGCTCATTACCCCCCAAACCACCCTGAGGGGGCACTTTGCTTGAGGCGTGACTGGGGGCGGGGTTATTTGTGTGACTGAGTGGGGTGTTTAGAAGACTGGATATTATTTAACATTTATTTTAGAAACCATTTTCTTCAAATATTTTAAACTTTATTTTTATTTTGTTGAGCAAACGAGCGTCGCAATAAACTTTATTACAAACACAATCTATACGTTAACAGCAAATGACGAAAATGAAAAAAGAGAGAAGAAAACACAAGAAAAAGATTCCCGGCCTCCTTAATCCGACAAACTGCATCGGCAGATCAATGAAATGTTTACGGGGGCAAAAGGGGCAAAAAATGAAAAATAAACACACTAAGCCGAGATGGCTAAGAGACGGAAGAGACAGCTGACAACAACCCTGACGCTCTAACATCTATACATTGTACACTCGCTGATTTAGCTATACATTATACAGGGGGTCGGCTTGCTAATTTATCTATACATTATACAGGGGCTCGGTTTCTTGTATCTGTTTCCACGGATTAGGCTGATGATCAGATTTGGGTCGAAGGGATTTGACTGAAACGGTTTTATTTTACAGGAAGCCGTTAAACCCCAGCGAGCGCGTGCGGCGGCCGCAAGAACCCCCGTGGATTTTGTGGCACATTAAAGCATTGAAGGAGGCCTGAAACCCTTTCAGAAGGCAGCAAGGGGTTAACAAATCGATTACAGGTTTCTGTTGCATCCGTAACAGTTAAATGTAGCGGTTAATGTCAACGGCGCCTTTTTGGGGATATTCAGCTAATTTCCGCATCATTGAAAACGCCCCAATATCCCAGCCGATAAACACATTGACTATTTCACTGCCACTGCCGGGGGGATGTGTCGGTGTGTATATATATATATATATATATATAAAGTCAGAGAAAGGACCGGAGATGGTCCGAATTTAAATAAATTGGTGTTAAATGCACTTTACTACAATGACCCGTGAGCGCCCATGTTTCTTTGGTTACATATACCTGGCTATTTTTGGGGGGCACCCGGACAAATAAAAGCCTGCGTATACTAACAGCGTGCAGCCGCTCCCTTTGGTGTGTGTGGGTGGGTGTATGTATGTATGTATATATTTATATATTCCTTACAGGTAGAGAAGACCGTATGCAAATCAATAACTCTCTACTTCGTTGGTTCATTTGCATATGGTACCATTTGATGATGTCACGGAGGAGGAGCCAGCCCATGTAAAACACTTTTAAATTGAACCATAAAGTTGCTGCCAAAGATTCATTAAACGGGTTTGTGATAATCTGATGATTTCAGGACCTCGTTATTATTGATCATGGTGAGGATCAGACGGTCATAGTGAGAGAGTCAGCGCCGCGCAGGAAGCTCCCGGACGCAGCCGGTTCCAAACAAAACATGGCTCACCCTGCTTGTGTTCAAAGTTAAACGTGGAACTTTTTCCATTTTATATTAATTTTATATCAATACATTCAAGACCAAAAAATGTAAAAAAAAAAAACAAAAAAAAACCTTTATTCATAATAAAAATAAAAAAAAATTAAAAAGCGGATAAACACAGAGCTGACGCGGCATCCGTGTGACGCAGACAGAGCCCAGAAACATCTCCAACCCACATCAACTGATCATTCATCATCCTTAAATAATTCAGGAAAGTAAAATATATACACACACCACTCCCATCACTCCTGTGTCCCAATGGCCCTTTATCACTCCCATCACTCCTGTGTCCCAATGGCACGTTGTGTTCGCTGATCCAGGTTTAAAAGGATGATTGTTGGTTAGAAACTCTTTTAGTAATTATGTTACAGACAGAAATGTCCTCGTTTTCCATGAAATCAGCCGAGTGACCCCAAACTTTTGAACGTGGTGTATCTTCACACCCAGCGGTAGGAGGGGTTGGTCTGGGACGGGGAACGCGCGGCGATGGAGTCTATTTGTGTCGCTGTCGTTTTGTCACACTTGAGGAACGACTGACTTCGCGCTTTAACGTTTGCATAACAGGGCGAGCAGATCCTCTCTCCCAACACGGATGAGACGCGACCCTCGCCGTTTGTTGCACTGAATTCTGATCGCACGGGAAGGTTTATATAACAGGAGACAGCGTTTCCCCCCCCCGCTGGCTGCGATGCCGAGCGTGAAGCTCACCGACAGGCGATAAACGCGTCTCCCGGGCCAAAGCGAAATCCGTCATACTGTCTGCTGTATCGCAGGCGACGACCCTCAGACGCCGCGGCCTTATTCGGTCTTTAATCTTTTGGCCCCCGGCTGCGCGGGAAGGAGGTGTCCGGAATCCTGTAGCGCCTGCGCGATGGAAGAGATGTTCCACTTTTCCTCCTTCAGCGCATGTTCATCCAGCGTGAACGGCCCCTGCTTGGTGCGGATCAGCTCCTTGACGCTGGCGCAGCTCGACAAAGCTGTGAAAATGGAAAATCTCAATTAAAAACAGGAATGAGGAGAGCCGGGAAGTTTTCCATGTAAAGTTACAACGAATACACGTCACGGAAAGACTTTCACCGAACACGGACGGCACAGGAGCCTCTAGCGCTAGAGATTGTTTCCGGCCGCGCAGGTCCCTCCGTAACGCTATTATCACAGATAACTCGAGGGGGGGGCATTTAAACCATGTAGGGCATTCTGGGCACACTTTTAACTTACACATTATCCCGACACGGGCCGACGTCGGCTTCCTAGGCTTAGTATTTGTTGAATAACTAATTATATATTTTTACCTTCACCGATATCTCTGACCAGACTCCTGACGTAAAAACCACCTCCGCATTCAACATCTGTGGGGGAGATTTAAACAAACGCTGGCTTCAGTCATCAAAACAGCGAAGAACGTTCGAAACCAACAATAATAAAATCAAGCGTACAGGATTTGCACAATGTATGGATCAAATGGCATGGAAAACATTCCTACAATTCTCTAGGGCAGACTCCCAGCAGAAGTGGTAGAGGGTAATACAGTGAGGGGATTAAACATGCATGGGATAGACATACGGCTCCTGAATCTAAGACGAGACCAACGACTGATTAAGGTTTGAGTCTTTACAGCAGGAGAAACTGGCGACTAGACGGGAGCCAGATGGGGGCCGCCGGGGGTTCTGGGTTTTTCAGTTTGATCACACAGTGAGGTTACATAAAACCGATAAATAGGTTCTTTATACTGTTACGGCCCTCGTGGACAGAGGCCTGGAGGCGGTGAATCTCTTACCAAGTGTGAAAAAGGGAGGCTGGAAATCGGTGAGCGTCAGCTGGTGGACAGTCACTGGTCTGGCCGGCTTCGCTTCCACCTCGGCACCTTCTCGCACCAGACAGGAAAGTCTCTTCCCATCCTTCTTCAGGGCAGAGAAGCTGGAAGAGCAAGATGTATACATTATACAGGGGCCGGGTCACTGATTTATCTATACATTATACAGGGGCCGGTCACTGATTTATCTATACATTATACAGGGGCCGGTCGCTGATTTATCTATACATTATACAGGGGGCCGGTCGCTGATTTATCTATACATTACACAGGGGGCCGGTCACTGATTTATCTATACATTATACAGGGGCCGGTCGCTGATTTATCTATACATTATACAGGGGGCCGGTCACTGATTTATCTATACATTATACAGGGGGCCGGTCGCTGATTTATCTATACATTATACAGGGGCCGGTCACTGATTTATCTATACATTATACAGGGGCCGGTCGCTGATTTATCTATACATTATACAGGCGGGGGGCCGGTCACTGATTTATCTATACATTATACAGGGCTGGCTTGAGCAGCGGGGAACTGAAGTCACTTCTTGGAAGAAAATAAAAGTCTCGCTGAACACCAAGGTCTGCCCTGCCCGATATTTATACAATATAATCTAAATAATTTATATTTCTCTCTTTAGGGGCATCGACTTAGGACCGACACCACGACGACGACGCGGAGACCGGGATGGCAGGTAAGTCGTCACTTACAGCGGAGGGATTTGCAGGATTTCCCCGGTGAAAGACGGAAGCACTTTCTCCAAATCCTCTTTCGTTACGTGATCTGCGCAGAAAGACAGACGGGTCACTGAAACGTTACTTATCATGGCTATCAAAAAATAGTCATAACTGCTTAAACCCGGATTACAAAGAGAAATAAAGGGTTAATTGTGATCGTGTTTCCCTTCAAACTCCTGCCATGTAAGAATTAGGGTGATGGACCAAGCATTTACATGATGTGCTGTATTTGGGAGCCGCCATCTTGCTGCCCCGTCGCGGGGTTAAATCGCCTGTCGCCCTGAGATATCTGTGATAATAGCATTACGCGGGGACCTGCGCGGCTGCAAACAATCTCTAGCGCTAGAGGCTCCCGCGCCGTCCGCTAAAACAACGCAGGGAGAGAACAGGAAGCGGCTTCCAACTTCCTGCTCGGGCTGATGGGAGAGAACAGGAAGCGGCTTACAACTTTATGCTCGGGCTGACGCAGGGAGAGAACAGGAAGCGGCTTACAACTTCCTGCTCGGGCTGACCAATGAGATTCCGATGGAAAATGGGGAGGGGGTGTTTGGATAAAATGCCCCGGCTATAGCTTTGGCGTTTTTTAAAACTAAACCGCAAGAAGCTCTCATGGGAGACAAATCTACGCAGCTAAAACCTGGAGCGCTCAGCCAGAACTTCCTGTTTGTTTCCATGGTAACTGCTTCCGGTGCAGACAGGTACCACACTCTCTGGCTCCCCCTGCTGGCTTGGCCCCGGCATAACGCCCGGTTCTTTCTGTATAAAAGCCCTGGAGGGGTAACAGGCGATTTCAGGGAGGGTGAAAATGATTTAATGTTATTCAGCGCCTTTCCTGCTCTCTGTATAATAAATGTAAACGGCGTAACGGCTTCTGCTGCTTCCTATCTGAGCCGCTCTCTTCTCTCACCTGTGTGCACCAAACAGTACTAAGAACCAACAAATTAAATATTCTACGCTGTAAAGTTACGGTCAGGATCTAGAAATCACGCTTTGTAAGGAAGAGACGACGGGGGTCTTCTGACGCATATAATTTCAGGGCGAGTGGGACGCACCGTAGGGTTTCTCTGCCGTCACGGCTCCAGACGCATCCAAGGTGTCCGTGGCTTTTCCCAGCTCAGCGACCGTTGTGTATTTCTGCGAAGGAAGGAGGACACGGCCTCAGACATCGGGGGAGGGGGTCTGATAATTGCCCTCCTTAGGGTGAAATTATTCACAACGACAGCCCCCACATTTTACTTACCTTGGACCCGGTCAGCATCGAGCTCAGCATTTTCGTGCCCTCACCGATACCCACCACTAAAAAAAAGGACAGTAAATTTTCTGCACGGATATATATATATACTTAGAAATTTGCTGGGAGCTCAAACCTCTAAACGCCCTCCCTGAAAAGAACTTGAAGCCCTCCTCTACATGGACATCAATTGCAGAAGATGGAGGAGGTACACAGACGCTCCTTGTCCCATACTCACAGAGTGAGTCTCAGCTCTAGAAGAGCAGATCCGGGCAGGGAGACGACGAGAGACGGCACAGAAAAGAGTCACCGAGACGCCCTAACAGGGGCCAAGAGACCGGTAACGGACAGAACATCTCGAGTGCACTCGTGCCGAAGAAAATGGCCACGGCTCGTCTCTGGAAATGAGAAGACTGCAGGCAAATATGAACCGGCTTCTCAAGGAGAACGTAGAGCTGTCCCGGCGCCGGAACAGAGGACTCAGAGAGTCTTTAGGATGGATGTGGCGGTCGCACCTAAGGGTGATGATAGTGAGGGTCATCTCCAATATAACCAGGGGACGGATATATAGTGCAGTGTGTCTTATGGAGCCAACGCGAGTAATTATAAGAAGAAGGAGAAGAAGGAGAAGAGGAAGAAGAAGGAGAAGAATATAAGATAAATATAAGATAAATACAGCTGTGTTGTAGCGGCGTGGGCAGAGTAACCCCTGTCTGTGGGCGCTCTTGCGGATGAGGCTTCTTCTGATTGAATGCTTGGGACACAGGTTTCATAGTCAATAATGTCAGAGATATAATAAGCTAATAATGGTTGCTCAGTTCTCATCAGCATGGGTGGTATTTTCAAGATAAGTGACATAATTATTATTATTATTATTATTATTATTGTTTTATATTCCGTAGCGCTTACGAGCTTACAGTCTACATTTGTTGTATTGCATGCGATGAAATGTTTTATTTATACTCTTTATTTCGTTGATTTAAATCTTTCTACTTTATTAGTGGTTTTGTCGGTGGTTTTGCACGCAATGTAACTTTATCTGTTTGTTAGGAAACGTTTGTATCGGAGCATCTCGTTGTCTAGTATCATTTACTTGGCATAATCTTTTTTATTGTTTCATAAGATATCCCGATGTTTTTGTATTCGTTTTTTAACGGCTTTGCTTTTGTTGTTGTAGTTGGTATCTTTTTTGTAGGGTTTGTTTCTTCTTTATGAGATCTTCTCTATTTCAGCGTTCGATCGGCTTTATTGTAGGATCTCTATTATTCTCAGTATATTTTTCCAGTCATTTTAAGACAGTTTGCTTGTTGGTTATAGACAGTGGTATCTGTACGATTCCTCCTCAGTCTGGTTAATTGGTTTTTCGGTATACTATCGTTTTTTTTTTAAACGTGTTTTCAATGTTTTCTTCAATGTAAATTTTACGGAACACTTAGGCGCTTTATATGAAACCACTAACTTACCCAGCACGCCGGATGCCGAGCTGTCCAGGGTCCCCCCGTGCCCTATTTTAAGGGTCTGCTTTCTTTTCTTCACATATTCCTTGAGGCCGGCTTCTGGAAAACACAAAAAGTTGCAAAAGATGACTTTGGGGATCAGCACAGAATGGGTTAACCCCCAGCGAGATAAATGGCGGCTCTGCGCATGTTTCCTGAGTTAACTCTTCACACAGAGAGCGGGAAATGCAGTCCAAAGGCTGCTTTTGCTGGTTCACACACAAAGATACCATGGGGGGGGGTAAGTGTGTATGTCAGGATGATAGGATTTGTAGTCCAGAGGCACTGATCGCATACACATATTGTCAAGCAGGGGGCCCCTGGGATGTAGTCATGGGAAGGGGCAGTTTGCAGGATGGTTAGCCGTCTCTGGCACACATTCCCCAGCAGGGGGCAGGTTGCAGAGAGCCGTCTCTGAGCACACACAGATACCCCAGCAGGGGGTAAGTTTAAGGCTCTGACCTTTCAGCAGTTGCCCCTTCAGTTGGTTCAGGACCTGCGCCGAGGTGGGTCCTTTCGGTTTGTAAATAGGGAACAGACCGCTCAGGGAGAGCAGCCTGACGGCGTCTCCAGCCATGCTCGCTGTGGGTAGTTGGGCACAGTTACTGAGTGACGTCACCAGCCCGCGACCGCACGCACAGGACTCTGGGAGTTGTAGTTCCCGCCCCCTGACCCTTATTACTCATAGCACAGAACACACAGAGGGCATGAAATGTCAGGGGCCGGGGAGCTACTTCCTGAAATAAACCATAAATACAATTATTCCTCCCCAGAAATAAAATAAAGCTCCCGGGGCACATCCTGCTACAACCACTGCCTATAACCATACGAACGATTACAGTGCATACATGCCAATTGTCCCTATTTAGTTTGGGCAGTCCTTGTCCCAAATCCATGTGCCCTTCTCTCCCCCCTGATGCCCCTCTTTTCTAGGAGGTCAGAAAGTTTGCTGGATATGAGGGGATCGCAGGGTTCTACAGCCCTAAAAGCCCCAATTCTTTTATAAGTGCTCCACGCATTATTTATTGCAATAAAAAAAAATCGACTCCGTAAACGTGATTTCTGTTCTGCTGTTACTTTTTTTAATGCTTTACAGATTTCATGCCCAAAACAGACGCCCGCTGGTTTCTGAAAACATTTTACTTTCCTGAGTTTTTACTGCAGATACGGAGAGCTCGGATTACGGTAAAACGGTCAAAAATATAAAATAATCGTCTGATTATAACCCGCAGAATCTCGCGGGCCAGAAACGGCAGCACCGCGTCCACGAAAAGCGATAAAAGTGGAAAAAGTTTTCGCTGAACCCTTTCCTCTAATCTACAGATAAACGAGCAAAAGTGTCTCCCGAGGGTAAAACGCGTCGGGCTCAAACGCCGGGGACCATCTCGGCTATCAGCCCTTCCGCTGCGCCTTTGCTCAATGGGTCGCTTACAAGGGGGACCCCTGATCTCCCCCGACCGGCCCATTCATACTATAGAGGCTGCGGAGAGGCAGCACAGCCCCCATTCTACGCATTACACGGCTGTGATGTCATAACCTGGCACTCTGTGGTGTGGAGGGTCATTTAAGGTCACCGCTGATCGTTTGCCTGGAAAGTCACGGTGTCCTCCGGCGTGAGAGCGGCCGGGCCGATCCTCGCCGTATACACAGAGCATGAGCTGGAGCTTTACATTAACAACCCCCTGCCTCTTACCCCGGTTACAGGGCATTAGAGAGAAGCTGCCCCGGACGCTTCACGCTCTCTGCCCTTCCCTTTCTCTTGGTTTATTTTATGTTATATTTTGGGTTTATTCAACAAATCAAAAGTATCCACAAAAAATAATATAAAAAAAACAGAATATAAGAAAAACGGGGCAGATTTCCACCAGATGTATTTATTCCGGAGTTTTTTTTGCCAGTGTGTGTGTGTGTGTGTGTGTGTGTGTGTGTGTGTGTGTGTGTGTGTGTGTGTGTGTGTGTGTGTGTGTGTGTGTGTGTGTGTGTGTGTGTGTGTGTGTGTGTGTGTGTGTGTGTGTGTGTGTGTGTGTGTGTGTGTGTGTGTGTGTGTGTGTGTGTGTGTGTGTGTGTGTGTGTGTGTGTGTGTGTGTGTGTGTGTGTGTGTGTGTCTTGAGCCGGACCACAACCTGGCTCTTGATTCATTCAGTTCTTTGTTCTTCAAGCGAAAGAGAACCGGATTACGGCAGCCAAAGAACGTCCAACCACTTAGTGACCTACAATATATACTTTCTTCATACTTATATACAATTAGACCTTCGACACAGCCGGGTTTACTGGCCCCAAAAGGCCAGACAACCCCCAGCATGCGCGATTACCCTACAGCTTAAAATGTAAAGGGTGCAACTAATAAGTAAATACCCCAAATATACGGATGGCATCTATAGCAAAGACATTCAAACGTGTGTGCGCATGTTTATACATATTCATACAGCTACACATCGGTATACAAGCCTTTCATAAAAGGACCACGAAGCGAGGCTTTAAGCAGCCAGTAACCTGTCGGCAGATCGGCCCCGTGGAACAGCCTCCCAGCAGAGGTGGTAGAGGGTAATACAGTGAGGGGATTAAACATGCATGGGATAGACATACGGCTCCTGAATCTAAGACGAGACCAACGACTGATTAAGGTTTGAGTCTTTACATCAGAAGGAACGGGTGACTATATGGGGCCGGCGGGGGCCGATCTGCAAGCAGGTTCCGTGTTTTGGGGAGAAAGAATAATAATTCTCTTCCGTGTAACGTGTAGAGCTGCATGCACCGGCAGACGTCAGAGCTTCAGCCCCGGCTCTGTATATTTCAGTTCATTTAACAGAACAAATTACTCAGAAAAGAAGAAAAAAAAACCAATTCTCTGCGATAAAAGGTTTGTTATTCATCAGAATATATTATGTTTCATTTCGTTGGCTGATTCTGAGAAATATCATTAAAAGAAAGTGTAACATTTCAGAGGACTCCACGGACGTAGCAGCATCTCACAAAGCAAGAGAGAGGAAAACACAGAATTTTGGCAGCAAAAAGAAAGGGATGTGCAAGAAAGAAAGACCCCCCCACACGGAGACATCGTGAACGTGGGGGGCATTCGTTCGGGTTTGGGGGAGTCACCCCAAGGGTTAATATTTGGTCGCTTTGGGGGCTTCAGCTACCGCGAGGACGAAAGGATCAGAAGAGACAAAGTCTTAACGCATGCGTGACGCGGACAGCAGCGGAAACCGCCGGAATCTTCCTGTTTTTAGGCAAATCTTGTCCAAGTTGTGACGATAATAATTGTCTATTGGAGACGCTCGCCTACGACGTATCAAACCAGCGACAAAAAGAAATGTGTGGACAAGAAACACCGTAAAAAACGCAAAACGCACTTAAAAAACGAAGGATAAAAAAGGGTATAAAGTCCGGATCGACCCTTTTCTGGTAATTTGAACATTTTTGATGTCCTCTCAGATCCGCAGCATAACGGAAATATCTTCTCGTAAACCAAGGCGGCCTTCCCAGCGACGGAGGGATCCGTCTACCTCTGTGATAAAAATATATATTAAGGAAAAGAGATTTAAAAAATAAAACCCAGTCTGTTAAATAAACGAAAAAACACGAAGCCGTTTCAAATTTAACGGAGGGGGGGATTTCCGGGCCGTAAAAGTCTGGGAAAAATAATACTTCGAGAAATGAAGAAAACTGACGCTGAGAACTCCGAGGCGAGTTTTTTTTTTTCCTGAAAACCCTAAAACCGGTGCTTTTGGTTCTAGCAGACGGCACCGCAGGTAAAGCGAGCGCGGGATCTCCGCAGATGCAGAAAGCGTTTTCCCTTCTTGTCCGAGGTTCAGACTCCGCAAAACGTTTGCAGAATGCGTGAAATTTGGTCTCGCAGGTGTGCAGATTCCAGGCCGGGGGCATCAGGGGGTCCGGCAGGTGTGATATTTGACGAACGCGATGGCGGCCAACTCCTTGCAAAATTCTTCAAGCACGATCACTCCTTCCAACAGGGTCATATGATCAACACTGGGGGGGAAAAACAAAGTAGCAGAAACTTAGCAGGTGAACCAATGAGCAGTAAAGTAATCTTCATGATACAAAGAACATGAAATTCTGTGTATATTCAGGGCCCTAAATTGGTATCACGGAGCAGAAAAAGGATCCCAGATCCCCCCCCCGCAGGCATCTCCAGGGTGAATGCAACAGAAACGCCTAATTATATATTATTATTAAATAACATTCTTTATTGCCCGTGGGTAGGTGATGTCATGGTGGTGACATCACAGGGGAGTGTTAAGGTGGGGCAGCTGGCATTTAATATACTCATTCCCTATGGATTTTTGCCTATGCTGCCCCTACACATCCAACAATGACCCAAATCCCAGCAATGACCCAAAACTCCAGCAATGACCCAAAACTCCAGCAATGACCCAAAACTCCAGCAAATGACCCAAAACGCCAGCAAATGACCCAAAAATCTAGCAAATGACCCAAAACTCCAGCAAATGACCCAATGACCCAAACCCCAACAAATACCCAACCCCAGCGACGACCCAAACCCCAGCAAACAGCCTTACATCGGTCCATCAGGCTCCAGCCCCAATAACCTTTTCCGTACAAGCAGGAGTTTGGGTGTAAAGTCTGGGATCCGCTGGATTCTCACCATAAGATCTCCTACCACCTGAAGAAAAGCACAGAATATAACCAGAAATTCTACAAACAGACCGACAATTCGAGGGATATAGAAATATAGAACCTCCCGGCGGATCGGCCCCCGGTGGCCCCCTTCTAGTGTGCCCTTTATCCCTGCTGTAAAGACTCAAACCTTGATCAGTCGTTGATCTCTTCTTAGATTCAGGAGCCGTACGCCTGATGTCTCCAGAGCTGCACCCGGAGGTCTGACCATCTCTATACATTTATTTATTTTAATATAATTCAGTGATAAAGTTTGCAGTGAAGTGAAGTTTATCCTCTGGGCCGGATTTTATTCCCCAAAGATTACGGATTTCTTATTTAGATTTCCCAAAAGTCCCTCTATTACAACTCTTCTTGTATCATTTTTCCGATTGATTAAAATTGTAATTCACCAGAAACTTGTATGAATTAATAACGTTTCCAGCCGGTCTGCAGAGTGCATTCATTCGCCGGACGACTTACCCGGACTATGACGGAGAACAGCGACCGGCACCCCGGGGCCAGATTGACGTAGGGATCCAGCAGGAACTCGTGCAAATGCGGATGGGGAAACAGCGAGAGCTTGGAAAGCACCGACGTGACTTGCAAATTCACATCATACGGCTGAAAGAAGAAACAGGTCGTCGTCCACGTCGGCCCTTTCAAGCGTTTGACTTTATAGAAAACTCTTTCATGTCGTTTGTTTGGACGTCTGTCTGGTGAATCGTTACCTGATCCAGAATCCTGCCCATTCTGTCAAACAGAACTTTTAAGAAATGTCCCTCGAAGAAAGGAGCTTCTAGGTTGCACTTCTCGATGGCCTTGGCCGTGCCGGGCCAGTCCCACTGCAGGCAGACGGCGCAGAAATCTCTGAACTGCGTAACAAAGAGGAGAATGTAAAACGTTTCTGATATATTTCACACCACCAGAGCTTTTTGGGTCTATTCTGACGTCCAGAGAGACATCGCTTGATATAACCAAGTGCAGAAGAGATCAAAATTGATGAAAAGGGTGAGCAGCAGAGTTTTGGAGAGCGCCGCGCCGCGGGGAATTCTATCCCACGGAAGAGCGAAACGTTTTGGACGGCTGACGCGCTTCCATGCCTGGCTACCGGGCAGGAGAATACCTAAAATAGCCAATTTCCAACAATGCATTAATTTGTGACAGGCCGAGAAGGCCAGCCGGGCGTTTCGGGCACCCGGCTTCACATTCGGAGCAGGGATCTGACACAAGGAACCCGTCCGGCTGGAAAGTTCTGCTCAGCAGCGCACGGAATAAGAGTTTGCGACGCGTTCTGGCGATAAGGAACGCTTCTGATCGCAGCGGCGGATCATTTGGGTATTTAATATGTTTTTTGCTTCGCGTGTTTCACACACCTGTCTGTGCGCGTCCCTGAGGTAGGTGTCATAGCCGGTGCCCTCCACTTGGTATGAAGATTTGGCTTCATCGGGTACAAGGCAGAGAAAACTAAAGAAGAAATGAATGATAAACATTAAACACGCAGAAACTTAAACATATTTATGTGAAACAAAGAAAAAAACATAGCGGAGAACGGGAATCACGAGCAAACCGACGCTCGTCACTCCACGGCACGCCAGGCACCAAAATGTTGGACTGCAATTTGCTTCCGTTTCGTTTATTAATCTATTTTTCTTTATTTCTTAACAATAATTATCACTGTCAGCAAAATATTCCACGTGTCCTGCAGCACGCACCTGTTCACTATCTTGTGCACCTCTGTCTTCCCGTCGTTGCGCTGATGATCGGGACTGACCGGCGGCGAGGCGCTCAGCCATTCTTTAGAAAGAGTGTTTTCGGGAGACATGTCGGTGAAGATGGGATCTTCTTCCAAGTCGCTAAAAAATAAAGGAGAAGAAAAATAACTTTTAGAAACGTGTAACGCAGAGCCGCGGCCCTCCGCATGCCTGCGTCTACGTACCCCAATCTATTAAGGAGTAAGTAACACGCTGTACTGCGCTGCGGCATCTGTTGGCCACATAATGAAAAGCAATAATGCAGAACACAACGCATTTCCACACCAGGGATTTCATTATTTTTTTACTGCTACTGGACTTTGGCAAAAGGGGGGGGGCATCTTCCGTCGCACTCTTCCTGCCTAAAGCAGCCCCCTTTATTTACTACGTGATCAAAAATAACGGTTAAGAACAAGCTAAATCCTCAAGTAAAGTTGGGAAAAATGTATAAGAATGTAAGTTTTATTCTTTCCCTTATATGTCGTCTGATATAGTACCATAAGAGTCCAGCGTCATGCGTAAAACTAGACTACTATTCTAATGATGCTTTAAAGAAAATGAAGCATTGTGAGGGTTGCAGTCCAAGAAGTCACAGCCAGGTGCTTTGTGATATTAAATATCCAGGACGGTCCATCCGACCCCCCCCCCCAAAGCATTCGTTACGTACACGGCTCCCGCTATCTGTCCGTTCTCCACGATGTCTTTGTCTTCTGGGCACGGGGGCTTGTACTCCGTGTAGTTGCGCTCCTCCAGGTTTCTCAGACACAGGTTATAAAGTATGTGCTCGTTGGGTTTTTGTAAGAGATGTTCAAACAGGCGGAGGGTCATAATACTGATCTGCGAGGGAAGGAAGGGTCGGACTTTAAAGCATCAAACAGAAAATTCACATTCTGATCCAAAAAACAAAGCCTGCTAAGAGTTAAACGCGTTAAAGCGGCGTTACCTCGTCGGAGATGTGATTGCAGTGCTCGATGAGCCGATAGCGTAAGGGGCAGCGCTGGATTTCCCGCAGCGTCTCCGGCTCTCTCTGCTCCCCAAGCAAGAAACAGACGATTTCCTGCAACAGGGCTTCAGACGAGACGTGGCGCACGATCCGGTGGAGCAGAGCCGTCGCCGTCAGGATCCCGATCTCAGACCTGATCAGTGGGGAAAGACCCATTACATACAGATACGTTTGGCCGGAACATGCGCGCTTCGCTCCTTCTGTGAACGAACGAAAAGGAAAAACCAAAATAGTAATCATCGCGAACTCACGTCTGCAGAAGCTGCGGTTCCATGACGCCGACGAGGAATCGCTCCCGCACGCATTTCGCCATCGCGGACGCAGCCATCTGGTGAGGACAGACACGGTTAGCACATGTGCGTTTAAATACCGGATGATTGTGACATATAAAGGGTTAGGGTTATAATAATAGGATCTGGATATCTCATTATGGAGTCCGCAGTAGGAGCGCATTCAGATTTGGCAAATTAGAAGGAAATATATTTAAAGTTAACGCGTAACCTTAATTACTGCTGCGCTAAAAACTTGTTGGAAGACAAAAAAAAAGGAATTGTATGATTCTGAATCACTGGAACAGCATCGATCGTTTCTTATTCTCTCACATTCGACTAACTGCGTCATCGTCTAAAGTTACGATGTATCCGCGTTACACACCGTCCCTTACAGAACAATTCATTCAACTTAGAAAAAGTCTAACTGTAAAAAATACAAGTAAAAGCTAATAAAACAATAAACCAAAGAAAATGTAGCTGGATTTTTAATGGAATCTCTTCACAGGCATACAGAGGGCCTTTATCACTCCCATCACTCCTGTGTTCCAATGGCCCTTTATCACCCCCATCACTCCTGTGTTCCAATGGCCCTTTATCACTCCCATCACTCCTGTGTTCCAATGGCCCTTTATCACTCCCATCACTCCTGTGTTCCAATGGCCCTTTATCACTCCCATCACTCCTGTGTTCCAATGGCCCTTTATCACTCCCATCACTCCTGTGTTCCAATGGCCCTTTATCACTCCCATCACTCCTGTGTTCCAATGGCCCTTTATCACTCCCATCACTCCTGTGTTCCAATGGCCCTTTATCGCTCCCATCACTCCTGTGTTCCAATGGCCCTTTATCACTCCCATCACTCCTGTGTTCCAATGGCCCTTTATCACTCCCATCACTCCTGTGTTCCAATGGCCCTTTATCGCTCCCATCACTCCTGTGTTCCAATGGCACGTTGTGTTCGCTGATCCAAGTTTAAGTTTAAAAGGCTAATTGATGGTTAGAAAACCCTTTTATGTTACGGACAGAAATGCTGTTGTTTTCCATGACAACAGCTCAGTGACCCCAATCTTTTGAATATATATAAATAAAGACGGGTCACCCACCCTGTGCGCTTCTTTAATAAGCTGGTCGCAATAATCAAACCAAGACAGGAAAGATATGAGAGCGCGTTTCCCAGGGAAGGCCGAGGCGTCGTCTTTAACGTTGTATGAATCCAAGCTGGATAAAAACGAGACACAATAATAATAATTAGCGAAGCCGTTTATCTGCCCCGGACTTTCCCCTACAGCTTTACACCGGGAGTCGGATACAGAATGTAAAGTAAAGTAAAGAAAGGTTTGGGCATCACCTAACGCGGGATATTTGCTGCTGTTATTATATATATGTTATACGTAACGTGGGATATTTGTTGCTGTTATTATATATATTATATATTATACGTAACGTGGGATATTTGCTGCTGTTATTATATATATTATATATTATACGTAACGTGGGATATTTGCTGCTGTTATTATATATATTATATATTATACGTAACGTGGGATATTTGCTGCTGTTATTATATATATTATATATTATACGTAACGCAGGATATTTGCTGCTGTTATTATATATATTATATATTATACGTAACGCGGGATATTTGCTGCTGTTATTATATATATTATATATTATACGTAACGCGGGATATTTGCTGCTGTTATTATATATATTAATAATAAAAAGTGGGATATTTGTTGCGGTTATTATATATATGTTATACGTAATGCGGGATATTTGCTGCTGTTATTATATATATTATATATTATACGTAACGCGGGATATTTGCTGCTGTTAATATATATTATATATTATACGTAACGTGGGATATTTGCTGCTGTTATTATATATATATTATACGTAACGTGGGATATTTGCTGCTGTTATTATATATATATTATACGTAACGTGGGATATTTGCTGCTGTTATTATATATTATACGTAACGTGGGATATTTGCTGCTGTTATTATATATATATATTATACGTAACGCGGGATATTTGCTGCTGTTATTATATGTTATATATTATACGTAACGCGGGATATTTGCTGCTGTTATTATATATATATTATATGTAACGCGGGATTTTTGCTGCTGTTATTATATATATATATTATACGTAACGCGGGATATTTGCTGCTGTTATTATATATATATATTATACGTAACGCGGGATATTTGCTGCAGTTATTATATATATTATATATTATACGTAACGCGGGATATTTGCTGCTGTTATTATATACATTATTATAAATTGTCTTTGTAAAATATATACACCATCCCCCGTTGTGACAGCGCTACGGAACCTGCTAGCGCTATAAATAAAAGTAATGTAATGTAATCATTTTCTTAGCGATATAAAGTGGGGGTGGGGTGCATAAAACAGACTGATGTCATTCATTCTGATGACATCACAGCAGCCGCGGAAAGCTGTCACTCAGAACGCGGATAAGCTTTTTGTATTTAAAACTTGCGATAAATCCGTGGTTTAGCGGAGAAAAACTCTGAACGTAGCAGAGGCGAAGGAGCAACAACACCAAAAGGCTTACAGACGTATCAGCGCATGCACGGGGTAACATAATCACAGCAGAGACAGAGAGGGGCATTTAAAAACTGAAGCCGACCATTATACAGGGAAAGGCACACAGGCAGAGGCCGCTGGAAGCGCTAACAGGTCAGTTTATTAGGGCGGCTGGCGATCGGCGGCGAATTGTTCTACGCAGCTGATAGTTACCCCCAGTTAATCCCCTCCACCGTCTCGATATCCAGCGGGTCGATGGACTGCGGCAGCGCCTGGTACAGCGAGGTCAGCCGGTCCGTCAGCAGCTCGCACATACAGGTGCCCTGCGTCAGGCATTTGGCAGCGGCAGGTTCCGGCAAACTCACGAGAAGCATGAGACCCTCGCAGGCCTTCACTGCGACCCTCCCGTCCTGCGAAAACAGCAAGCGAGCGCATTCTAAACATCATTCCAGCATCGCCCCCCCGACAGCTGCCGGCACGGCTCCTTATGGAAGCATAATATATATTTAATATAATATGATATGCGCCTTCAGCAACACACCTAGCGCTGTAATCTGTAATAACACCACACTGAGCTGATGCTTTATGGCGATGCTAATGAAGTCTGTCCCTCCATAGATTTCTCAGTCAGAGAGTCTGTCTAGATCATTAAGACTGAGCCCCCCACAGGCAGTATGATAAGGAGTCGGGGGGTTTAGTAGATCGGGGATCAGATAACAGAGCGAGAATCATACAAACGGCTGATATGCAGCTGCCTGAAAACATTTATATTATGGGGGCGAAAAACTACATTTGGCTTAAAATAGAGCAATATTTTATAATACATATTTTTGATCCGATACTAAAATTAAAAACAATGTGTAGGAGATCCCCTTTAAAAACTGTATTAAAAAAAAAACATTTTCTACAATACACAGTTTTCCCCGAGGCTTCTGTCAGACTTTGGCAGCGATCGGAGCTCACCGGACTCTTGGTGAGGTTCAGTAACGAATTCACCAGGTTATAATCCTGATAGACGTGATTGGCAGACGGTTCTGGCAGCGCAGACGCTTTTAGGTCGTCGGATGATTCGGGGGGAGGATTGGCACCGGCGTCCCCTCCTGTACCAGTCCCTGCAGTGACCGGCTGCCCAGTATCGCTGGTCAGGACCTGTCCGCTGCCACGTGGCCCCGGCGCGCTGTATGACGATGCCGCGGGTTGCGTAGATTTTGATTTGTTCTGCGACAAAGAATAAAGACGGGTTGAGGTTTAACACAGAATCGTA
Source organism: Spea bombifrons (assembly GCF_027358695.1). Taxonomy (NCBI): domain Eukaryota; kingdom Metazoa; phylum Chordata; class Amphibia; order Anura; family Pelobatidae; genus Spea; species Spea bombifrons. The sequence continues at coordinate 37,107,171 of NC_071097.1, read as the reverse complement.
CAGCCTGTTAGCAGATCGGCCCCATTTATTCCGCCTGCTTTTCTCGAGAGGAAACCACGAAGGACAAAGCGGCTGCCGCGATGCGACGTTTAAAGGGAACGTTCGGCACCCGCCGGCTCCTCTCCGACGGTGTGTTTTTTTTTATTTTGGGGGGGGTGGGGGGGGCGGCAGCACTTACCTCCAGGAAGAAGTTGACCAAATACGGGTCCTGTTTGAGTTTGGAGCAGACGATGCACAGGAACTGGATTTCCTCGTTTTCGGTCGGGTTGGCCAGGACTTCACCGCAAAGACGGATGAGTTTCTACGACGTTAAAAAAAAAACTCATTCTCTACATAAAACACAATCTCCAGAACAATCCGCGAGGATCTCATCATTCCAGGCTGCCCATAATAACAAAAAATCTCTTTAACACATAAAACGCAGAAAAAAAAAACAAGAAAGAGCGAAACTGACAGAGGAATAGCCGACGGGGCGATATTAAACGCCCAAACCCAACGTCCTAGAATGCGAGCTCCTTTGGCTTGCAGAAACGAAAGGTATGCTATGTCCTGTTTACCCCGTGTACAGCGCTCCGGAATATGGTGGTGCTATAGAAACCAAGAAATGATAATAAAAAGCGTGCTTTACATCAGAAAAGAAACCATCGGGAGGTTTGTAGGGAGTAAAATTCTATTAACTGCCGACAGAACATAAATGACAGCAGCGATGCGAGTGCCCCCCCCATCATCTATCTTTTCTCTGTGAATACCGTTAAAGCTGTTTCATTTTTTTAATATTATTAGATTTCTGTCATTAAAAGTTAATTATTAATTCCTGGAGGGTAATTTTCTCTCCTGTGCCCGCATTCCCAAACGACAACCCACAAAGTTTCAAAAATATTATCACTGATTATTATAATTCTCAAAAACCTCAGAATCCGGCCCCCGCATTAATACTATATACGGCCTCTTTGTACTTTCTTTCTGCGATTTCCTCGTCTCTCTCCTCGTTTTTCATTCTATTTATTTGCTATTAAATGCATCGTTTATTATTATTTTTATTGGTCTATAAAGCGCCATCATATTCCGCAGCGATGTACAATGAGTAATCAGGACTTAACAAGTAGCGCATCACAGAGACGAAAAGATGAGCCGGTCCCTCGTACAAAGGAGCTTACAATCTAGAAGAACAATCTTTAACAAACAATCCAACAACACAAACTGTACAGAACAAAATATTAAAAATATAACCATAGAGAATGATATCGCTGCTTCTTATTTAAATTTATGGTAAAAATACAAATAAACTATTTATACAAAGTAACAGAATCTGGCGGCAGATAAGACCCGCTCGGCCCTCCGGTTTGCAGATTTTTTTCCTGCTTTAAAAACCTTGAAATCATATTTTATGCCGCGATGAGATTGAAGTATTTTGACGCGTTTCACGTTATCTATACGCAGAAACCCAATATTTGTGCAGAATAATTATTTGCAAAGAAATCTCAGGATCCGTACATTCTTTTTATAACCAAACTTTATTGGCCACATAGTACATAAGGTTGAAGAAAAGACCGAGGTCCATCAAGTTCAACCTTTCTACTCCTGATCCAAAAGAAGGCAAAAAACCCCTGATTAAGCTGCTTCCAATTCTGCCATCAGGGGAAAAAATTCCTTCTTGACTCCAAACGGCAATCGGATTTCTCCTTGGATCCAGAAGCTCTTTGATGGAAGGTTGGTGGTTTTGATCGATGGAAGCTGTTTAGATGTTAAGCGCCGCATAGTTGGATACTGCTGACGCGCTTCAGTTGGTGACGGGAAGCGGCAGAAGGAACGTCTCTTGAGGCGGTCTAAGGATGGCGCTCATATTCCAGACGTTGTTCCTTTGCCTGAGCCAGGCTGTCACGGAGAGACTCGGATCTGTATGATGGATCTCAGTTCACGAGGAACTCGGAGTTAAGAAAACTCAACAAGTGTATCTGAACTGCTGCTTCTGCCCGAGGATTCAAAGTCAGAAGGGTTTTCCATCACAGCTCCTGCGTCCCTTTTCTTGAAGCCCAAACGTTCTTCAAGATTGGACGCTTTCCGAGTCCTCTCATCCAGGCGCCGAGACAACTCCACATTCTCCTTGAGAAGCCGGTTCATAATTGCCTGCAGCCTTCTGATTTCCGGAGACGAGCCGTGGCCATTTTCTTCGTGACGGTGCGAGTCCACTCGAGATGTTCTCTCTGATGACATCCGAGAGCGTCCATTGCTGGTCTCTTGGCCTCTGTTAAGGCGTCTCGGTGACTCTTTTCTGTGCCGTCTCTTGTCCTCTCGGTTCCCTGCCCTTATCTGCTCTTCTAGAGCGGAGACTCGCTCTGTTATATGGGACAGGGAGCGTCTGTGTGCCTCCTCCATCTTCAGCAACGAATGACTGATGTTGCCAACAACACGTAAAATGTTCATGGAGAGAAGGGCTTCGTGATCCTTTCTGGGAGAACGTTTAGATCTTTGAGCTCCCAGCAAAATTATAATAAAAAGCACAATATTGGTGCCGAGGCATCCAAAAATGATAAGACTGAGGAGATCCATATCTATCATCTTATCTTCGCCTGCTCTGCTGAGCAATGAGTGGTTTAACAGTGTTTGCTTGTATTTATGCCCTTGGCCACTGATGACATCACAAACAAAACTGGGCGGGGCAACTTTATGACATCACAAGCTAAACTGGACGGGGCTGGTTTCCCAGTGATTAGGCAGGACAACCTTATGACAAAACTGGGCGGGGCAGCTGTATGACATCACAAGCAAAAGTGGGCGGAGCTGCTTCCTGACTGAGTGGGCGGAGAATAATCACATCCACTGATTGCACTCACAGCTTTTGACCTTCTCATTGGGAAAAATTCAAACTTTTAACATAAATGACAGCAGCGATGCGAGTGCCCCCCCCATCATCTATCTTTTCTCTGTGAATACCGTTAAAGCTGTTTAAGTTTTTTTAAGATTATTAGATTTCTGTCATTAAAAGTTAATTATGAATTCCTGGAGGGTAATTTTCTCTCCTGTGCCCGCATTCCCAAACGACAACCCACAAAGTTTCAAAAATATTATCACTGATTATTATAATTCTCAAAAACCTCAGAATCCGGCCCCCGCATTAATACTATATACGGCCTCTTTGTACTTTCTTTCTGCGATTTCCTCGTCTCTCTCCTCGTTTTTCATTCTATTTATTTTCTATTAAATGTATCGTTTATTATTATTTTTATTGGTCTATAAAGCGCCATCATATTCCGCAGCGCTGTGCAATGAGTAATCAGGACTTAACAAGTAGCGCATCACAGAGACGAGAAGGTGAGCCGGTCCCTCGTACAAAGGAGCTTACAATCTAGAAGAACAATCTTTAGCAAACAATCCAACAACACAAACTGTCGGCTCAGCGGGTCGTTAGGGTAAGACGGGGTTAAGTTACCTGCACCGGTCGGTGGACGTTTATATGAGGGAGGAGAGGCTGCCGGATTCTGCCGAGAAGCTTCGTGTAGAAAACCAAGACCTGCTGCTTCATGCCGGGGGGACACTGCGGAGAATTGAAACCCAAAATAACCAGATTTACCCCCAAGTCAGGTTAGTATCTCGTCACGTTCAGCCAGCGGAGCGCAACACTGTGACTCTTCCCTACAGGGGGCTCCGGGGGCCAATCCGGGGCCAGACATCCCAACACAAGCAAGCCCTGGAGCTGCATGAAAACCCATTAAAAAATTGGTGAAGTTCCAAAGAAAAAACAAAAAAAAAAACTTTCATAAGATGTCGCGTCACGGAAGCTCAAGACCTCCGAGCCCTGATGTTAAAGCTGCTGTTCCACTGACTCTCCCTTTGTGCAGTAATTAGGAACATCATTCGCTCTCCTTACACCACCCCTGCCTGTGCGCCTTTCCCTGTACGGGGGGGGCGCGTGATATGACCGCACTCACATCGGCTTTGCCCAGGGTGTAGAGGGTCTCCAGGACTTTGTGGTGCAGTAAGTACTCCATGCAGGGCCCCGTCTCGCCCGACTCCCGCTCGCTCTCCTCCTGCACCAGGATGTCCAGCATCTGCTCCAGGTGAGACGGGATGTTGGTGTCGGTCACCGGGGCCTTGTCATCTGCATGAAGAAGAAGACGAGCGTCACGAGGGAGCCCGAAAAGGTTAATTTAACAAAAAAAACTAAATCTCATGTTTTAAATAATAGTTTAAAAAGCAGGGAAAAAGCTTGAAAAAAACGACTCCTTTAATCCGGCCTTTTTTTTTTATTGTAATTTTTGTGCAAATTTTGGGTATTTCCAAGAAACACAATTCCAGCTCAAACAGAGAAATCTTCCGTTCTCTTACCGGTTGTTTCGATGTAATAATGAGTGATCGCCTTCCAGTGATAAACAAAATCCTCCTGCAACGGCAGAGAAGGAGCGAGCTGCGAAAAGACACAAGTATACATTATACAGGGGCCGGTCACTGATATAACTATACATTATACAGGGGCCGGTCACTGATTTATCTATACATTATACAGGGGGCCGGTCACTAATATATATCTATACATTATACAGGGGCCGGGTCACTAATATATCTATACATTATACAGGGGCCGGTCACTAATATATATCTATACATTATACAGGGGCCGGGTCACTAATATATCTATACATTATACAGGGGCCCGGTCACTGATTTATCTATACATTATACAGGGGCCGGTCACTAATATAACTATACATTATACAGGGGGCCGGTCACTAATATATCTATACATTATACAGGGGCCGGTCACTGATATAACTATACATTATACAGGGGCCGGTCACTAATATATCTATACATTATACAGGGGCCGGTCACTAATATATCTATACATTATACAGGGGCCGGGTCACTAATATAACTATACATTATACAGGGGCCGGGTCACTAATATAACTATACATTATACAGGGGCCGGGTCACTAATATAACTATACATTATACAGGGGCCGGTCACTAATATATCTATACATTATACAGGGGCCGGGTCACTAATATATCTATACATTATACAGGGGCCGGGTCACTAATATATCTATACATTATACAGGGGCCGGTCACTGATTTATCTATACATTACACAGGGGCCGGTCACTGATTTATCTATACATTATACAGGGGCCGGGTCACTAATATATCTATACATTATACAGGGGGCCGGTCACCGTATTTTCCGGTAGAAGTCGCTCCTGCGGATCGAGGCGTTAAAAGTCCACAAAACAACAAAGTCCAGAAATCCGTGGAGAGAAAGTGCGTGAAGCGGCCGGGTGGAAGGTGACGCTGCGCAAACACTCGCTCCAGGGAGGGAAACGAGCGAGCGGGACGAGGACACGTCGGTCTCACAGTAACAAAACCAAACGGGAGCTGCGCCGGGAGATCGCTGACACCGCGGCACGATCGGGGACGGGGGCGTCATTCTCCTGGCATTAATTAGCTGCTTCGAGCACCCAATCAGTGTCAGTGACAGCGAAGCGTCCCCATCTGACCGGCAGCGGATGACAGGAGTTGTAGTCTGACAGCAGAATGTTACGGGATCCGTGTAGAAAAGGTTCTCTCTGTATATATATCTATCGTAGCAGAACTATATTATATCATATATATATACTGTATATACGCATGGCATTTATCTGGATATTGGCATTGTGTGTGTGTGTGGCATTGTTGGTTGATGAGTGGAACAGCCTCCCAGCAGAGGTGGTAGAGGGTAATACAGTGAGGGGATTAAACACGCATGGGATAGACATACGGCTCCTGAATCTAAGACGAGACCGGCGACTGATTAAGGTGATTGAAGGTGAAGCAGTTGGGGCTCCTACCGCTGGCTGCCATGGCGACTGCACCACTCTGTGCGGGTCTGGGGCATTAAACAGATGTTACGTTAACCCCTCGGCGGGCCCGGGTTATTCTAATAACCACGCAGCAGGTCTGGGGTAGAAGCAGCTGCTCGGTTGCTGCCACATCAGCAGTAATGCCGGGTGCTGCCCTCCTGCCCCGGCTCCCTGGCAGCAATAAACCCCTCCAACAGCGGCCTACTGTCGCCTGACAGGCCTCGGGCTGCAGTAAAAGATACCGCAGGCCCAGTCCCCGGTCTGGAGTAATAATTCTCCCCCAGCCGGTAGGCCCAGTCACCGAGCTGTAGTGGTGGCAGTACCCTGGCCAGCAGGCCCCGTCCCCGGTCTGTACTCACCGCTTCCACGGCCTGCTGCAGGATGGAGCTGAGTTTGGAGAACATCTTGTCCCGCTGCAGCTGGAGCCGCTCCCGGGAGCCCTTGGACAAGGCGGAGAACGGCGACCGCCGGCGATCCAGCTTGGGCGGGGGGCAGATCACGGTACGCACTACACACAACAACACAGACACTACAAGCACACAATGTACACAACACACACCGGAGCGCACAGAACACCGGCCGACCGGGGAACAACAACACACAGCGCCCCCTACCGCCCGACACAGACACAGCACTGCCACCTACTGACACAGCACTGCCACCTACTGCCCGACACAGACACAGCACTGCCACCTACTGACACAACACTGCCACCTACTGCCCGACACAGGAACAGCACTGCCACCTACTGCCCGACACAGGCACAGCACTGCCATCTACTGCCCGACACAGCCACAGCACTGCCACCTACTGACACAACACTGCCACCTACCGCCCGACACAGGCACAGCACTGCCACCTACTGACACAACACTGTCACTTACTGACACAGCACTGCCACCTACTGCCCGACACAGGCACAGCACTGCCACCTACTGCCCGACACAGGCACAGCACTGCCACCTACTGACCGACACAGGAACAACACCGCCACCTACTGACACAACACTGCCACCTACTGCCCGACACAGGAACAACACTGACACAACACACCACCTACTGCCCAACACTGCCCCCTACTGACATGTCATTATTTAAAGATACACTCAATGGAGTCACCTACATTTAAGCAGGGATATCACCCAGAACATACCGGGAACAAAAGCACCGTCCGAGAGTCTTATATATGACCCCAGCGGGGAGAACAGGAAGTCGGCTCCAGACTGTGTGAGCCGTAAATCTGCGTGGCATCGCGCAGGCCGACCAATAGCCACACAGACACGACACTGATGGCCGTTAAGCGAGGACTTTCCTGCATGAAAAATGTGAGATTCTGATCTAAAAGCAGGTCCTGGTTTTGTCCTCCTCGTCACCCGATAAGCGAGACGTTTAAACGCCAGCCAATTACTGAACGTTTCTCGCGTGGCTGGGAATTATTACCTAAACCGCGCTATGAGGAATCTCAACATCTGCCGGCCACATATGGGTTTGTTATTGCCGGTAACGGGACAATGAGGGGACGCGTGGACCCTGCCAGTTCCCGCGCCACATGCGGCTTTTCTCATAATTGGGCTTTATTTTGCGGCTTTTGGTGCCAAGTCCTCGCTTTTCTGCACATAGTCCCTATTGTTCAGCAATTAAAACTACAAAAAAACAACGTTTCCCAGATTACGGGGCAGTCCGGTGGGTGTTCAGCTCAAGGGGGGCAAATCGAACCCCGAGATCTAATAATACAAATAATTGGCAAGCAAGGGCAAAGATGTTCAAGGCAAAGCGATCCGGTCCCGTCTAATACATGTTTCCCAACATTGCATGATGGAGCATGGAAAGGATCCTAACGACATCCCAGGAAACTCATTCCTTTTATCTTTGCATTACCCGTCAGAGTGCTGGGAGTGCTGGGGGTGCTGGGAGTGCTGGGAGTGCAGAGGGTGCTGGGGGTGCTGGGAGTGCAGAGGGTGCTGGGAGTGCAGAGGGTGTGCTGGGGGTGCTGGGAGTGCAGAGGGTGTGCTGGGGGTGCTGGGAGTGCAGAGGGTGCTGGGAGTGCAGAGGGTGTGCTGGGGGTGCTGGGAGTGCAGAGGGTGCTGGGGGTGCTGGGAGTGCAGAGGGTGCTGGGAGTGCAGAGGGTGTGCTGGGGGTGCTGGGAGTGCAGAGGGTGCTGGGAGTGCAGAGGGTGCTGGGGGTGCAGAGGGTGCTGGGGGTGCTGGGAGTGCACAGGGTGCTGGGAGTGCACAGGGTGTGCTGGGGGTGCTGGGAGTGCAGAGGGTGTGCGATACCTTAAAGAGGACGAATTCCCTGTCTTAACTTGCCCAGTAAGGGGTGTTAAAATCTGTTTTGAGTTCCAGAATGATGAGTAATATTTTAGAAACGTCTAATCCAGCGACATTTTAATAGCCAAACCATAATAATAATAATAATAATAATAATAATAAAATAGAAGATACAAAACTACTAATAATACGACTAAAAATAATATAATAGGAATAGAGAATAAGAATAGAAATACTACTACTAATAAAATACTACTAATGATAATAATAATAATGCTAATAATAGAAATATTACCACTAATATCTTATTATCTGATCAAAAAGAGAAGTCAGTAATCTGGAGAATAATCTGAATATTGTGAATCTCTATAAAATCCTGGAATTTCACCACTGGTCCAGATTCACCTTCCCCGTTCACATCTGACTGATATGATGTCACACTGTGATGTCATACGGTTTCAGAGCACAGCTGGGTCATGACGTCGCGTATAATTGTGAGAGTTGTGATTCTGCCCCAGCTGCCTGTCGCCCGTTCCAGTTTTTAACCATTTCATTGTACTGAAGGCCGCGGCGGGGGCTTTCTGTGTTTCTCGCTGGACAGGCCGGGGGATCCGACCTGCTGATTTCACGGATCCGCCGCCCTGATGAGGTGTAATATGAAACACGCAGATGATTTCTTACCTCGGCGTCAGCGGTTATTGAAACCCAGGAATATTTCCATCTCTTTGTTCTGTAGCAGAGATTGTATTTCCCGGAGTCACCAACGTCCCCCAAATGTTGAGTGTTTCGCGTTATTTGGCCCCCTCCTTACCTCTCGGGTCAGCAGAGACGCGGGCAATTATGGAAAATTCTACACCTTCCATGTGTCCCTGTATGGTTTGTCCAGGCCTTCTTTGTTCCCCAAATCTTTGCACCCCCTCTCTCCTCTCCTGATGCCCCTTTTTTTCGCACTGTTGCCTCTGGTGCCCCTCTCTCTCCCCCCTGATGCCCCTCTCTCCTCCTTGATACCCCTCTCTCCTCCCCTGATGCCCCTCTCTCTCCCTGATGCCCCCCCATTGCACCTCTTTTATCCCCTTTCGCTTCCCAAATGCCCCTCTCTCCTCCTAGGATTCCCCTCTCACCCCCATTGCTCCTCTTTCATCTTCTTTGCCCCTCTCTCCTCCCCCCAATATCCCTCTCTCTCCCCTGACGCCCTTCTCTCCTCCCCTGATGCCCCTCTCTCCCCCCCTGATGCCCCTCTCTCCCCCCTGATGGCCCTCTTTTCTAGGAGGTCAGAGTGTTTGCTGGGTATGAGGGGATCGCAGGGTTCTACGGCCCTAAAAGCCCCGATAATGTGTATAGAAACAGCAGGGAACGGCTTTATAAATTAAACGGGGTGAATAAACCCCATTATTCTTCTAATAAATGCCCCACTGTTTGAAGATATGCTGTCCCCAGAACCCCATTTTTTGTGTCCCCAGGTATGTAAATGAAGGGGACCCCGATCAGAGGGTAAATGATGCCAATTGCCTGTTGCGCCCTAGGGGATATATATGAAACTGCAGGTAAAGGTCACAGAAAGGACTCTGGGCGCAGAAGAAGCCCCTTTCACATTTCTGTTCATTCCGGTTTTGAACGTAAACCCCCAACAAAAAAGTGTCTGACTTTTCTTATAATATTATTATTATTACCTTTTATTTAAAAAGCGCCAACATATTACACCGCGCTGTACAATTTACGTGGGGCAATTAACGCACATAACAAATATACATTAATACATACTGACACGTTGGGCGTTGAGAACCCGGCCCATGAGCTTACAATCTAGCATTATAATACTTTCACACAAAGCTCCTGGCTTTGAGGACCCTGCTGGTGAGCTTACAATCTATTTAATAAACATAATAAAATCCTTGAAAAAGACTTTAATCGTCATTTTATACGTCCAGCCGCCTGATTCTCATTAATTCTTTATTGCAGATATTTTTTTTATGTGTAAATAAAACCCATTTTAGGGTTTTAATATAAAACTGTATTTTTTGAAAATGTTTAAAAAATAAATAAACAGAATTTTAATGATAATTATTTAACCATCTGGGTGCCACAGAGAGGCTGCAAAGCGCAACTCAATGGATTCAAATTCAGCAGTTTGCAAAATCCAATTCCTAAGAGGTGAAATGCGTGATTTCGGTGCCTCCTGAGGACCCCCCCCGCCCCCCCAGCCCCCCCCAGCCTCCCAGGTCTCCCCCCCGCCCCCCCCAGCCTCCCAGGTCTCCAGTCTGCCGGAGGCTCGTGTGTCACAGTCTGGGCTGGAGTGCAGGAGGAGGCGCACGCCGCACACCCACCATGCGATGCTGAGTGTGAGTAGGGGGCATCCAGCAGCCAGCCAGGGGCAGCAGAACATGCAGTGACTCCGAGTCCGTGCACCAGCCCCCCCCCACATCTGATCCGAGCTCAGCCTCCATCCCTCCTCCAGGAGACATGTCTGCCAAAGGTAGGTGTGCAGCCCCCGACTGCCCGATCTCTGTGTGATGGTGCAGTGCTATCTGCAGAAGGTTCAGACCCCCCCTGCGCATGCCGCAGCTGGATGAAGGTGCCCCTGCAGCACGGAGCCGGCGACGGGGGGATGCATGCTCCATCGCAGGGACGCGTTCATTCATAACGCTGCCTCCGCTGCCTCCGCTGCAGTCTTAGAACGAGGAGAAAGCCCGGCTCAGGCAGCCGGCACTGGAAGGGTTAAGCCGGCTGGTTCCTGCAGGGGCCCCGCCGTCCGGACCTCGTTCCGGTTTGGCTGAATCTGGAGCTTTTTATTTATTTATAGAATTAGGTGTTTTTGGGTTATTGCTGCATTTACTATATTATTTATCGCTCTGAATATTCCTACGCTTTCCATGTGGCCGGCTGCATCGCTCGCTCTGATTGTAGGGCAGTTTATTTATACATATATGTTACTGTGTATATTTATACATGTATGTTACAGTATCTATTTATACATATATGTTACCGTGTATATTTATACATATATGTTACCGTGTATATTTATACATATATGTTACCATGTATATTTATACATGTATGTTACAGTATCTATTTATACATACATGTTACCGTATATATTTATACATACATGTTACCGTATATATTTATACATATATGTTACAGTATCTATTTATACATACGTTACCGTATATATTTATACATACATGTTACCGTATATATTTATACATATATGTTACAGTATATATTTATACATATATGTTACCGTGTATATGTATACATATATGTTACAGTATATGTATGTTACAGTATATATTTATACATATATGTTACCGTGTATATTTATACATATATGTTACCGTGTATATTTATACATATATGTTACCGTATATGTATGTTACCGTATATATTTATACATATATGTTACAGTATTTATTTTTATATATGTTACAGTATCTATTTATACATTTATGTTACAGTATATATATATGTTACAGTATATATGTATATATATATATATATATATATGTGTGTGTGTATATATGTTACGGTATATATTTATACATATATGTTACCGTGTATATTTATACGTATGTGTTACAGTATATGTATGTTACAGTATATATTTTTATATATGTTACAGTATATATATATATTACAATGTATATGCGACCCCCTCCCCCATTTTAATATCTGACTGTCTGATTATCCGCTGGCGGCTGCTGGGAATTAGCGTTTCGGGCGGTGATCCGAGGAATTCGCTGCCGGTTACAGTCGTTCAGTACAGCGCTACCGTCTGTGTTATCCTAAAATGCCCTTGAGTGTGTTTTGACTTGCCGTGGGCCACTGAGCTTACACTCAGCCCCAGACTGCAGCTCACGCCAGTGGTTCTGTGATTCGTTCCAGCGGGTTCTGCCTCTAAGCCGAGCGGTTCTGCCACCGGCCCGTCCGGCGGAGGCATTTGCTCTGTATGTACAGTCAGGGGCCGTTAGACTGTCCCACGTGTCATGTTTTGGTGTTGAGGTGTGGGGTGTTGAGATATGATGTCATATCCAGACTCCCAGAAGTAAGGACAGCGTTGCGGGGGGTGGCAGGCGGGTAAATACTTCACTGTCACCCACCCGGCGCCCCCTGTCTGAACGTACGCAGAGAAATCTGTGTCTCCGGTGGAAATGGTTCCAGTTTTCGGGGGGATTTATTTACACGCGGAGCGGAGAGATCCTACTGGATTCCCACGAAGGGCCCGAGGATTCTATTTGCAGAGAGATTTGGTAGAAATGAGTTTCCGGGTCCTGAATGTGACATCATAACCGGGACCTTCCGGCCTCCGGCTTCCTGCCTCTCTCTGATGATGTATTTGATGTTGTGGGTGTGTCCAGTGAGGTTATTGGTGGGGATGCACATTATATCATTATTATTATTATTTTTATATATATATATATATATAACGCCATCATATTCCACATATTTTACTTACTAGTTATAAACATAAATTATATACGAAAACCACCATTCCAAATGACCACAGAGGGGGCGCTTTTGTTTTGGGGGTGTGGTTAGAGGCATGATTGGGGCGGGGCTATTTAAGCATACCCCGTTTAATGTATAAAGCCGTTTCCTGCTGTTTCTATACACATTATCGGGGCTTTTAGGGCTGTAGAACCCTGCGATCCCCTCATACCCAGCAAACATTCTGACCTCCTAGAAAAGAGGGGCATCAGGGGAGGAGAGAGAGGGGCATCAGCGGGGAGAGAGGGGCATCAGCGGGGAGAGAGGGGTATCAGGGGGGGAGAGAGGGGCATCAGGGGGGGAGAGAGGGGCATCAGCAGGGAGAGAGGGGTATCAGGGGGGGAGAGAGGGGCATCAGGGGGGGAGAGAGGGGCATTATCAGGTGTTTGGGGACATAGAGGGACTGTTCCTAATAAGCAGCAGGAATGCTATTCCCACCAGGGTGTGTTCAGGTTTTTGGGGTAACGGACATGCGTTCTCCTTCGCACCAGATTCGGAGAATATACTTTTTTTCCACAAAAGCAAAATCTGCAAATAAACAGAGAGAACGTAAGTGAAGTCCGTGTACATGTTACACTCACGTGTTAGAGATCAGGTGAGGGACAGACTTACATGGTTTCTTTTGAAGTATGAGGCGATCTGAATCCATATGCATTGTATTTTTTTCCCGGTCTCAGTATAAAACCCCATTTAGGTGACAAGGCCCTGACGAGAACTGCAGGATTTGGCTGAATTCACCTAAAACCGCAGGTGCACGGAAACCAGGGGCAAATCGAACATGGAGGGTTTAAGCTGTTGACGGATGCCGGCGTACACACAGAGCTAGGCTGAGGGTAATGGGAGTTAATTGTTTACAGGATGCCAGTCTTGCTGTATAATGGCGCCCACATCGGCTGGCTGGCTGCTGAGATTCAGATAAGCGCCTTCCAGGAAACAATAGCGCAAATAATGGCAGGAAGCTGGAGCCGCCGGGCCACCGTCCAGATTAACGCCAACACTTTGTGTTGTAGGACAATATAGGAAAAGCAACAAGTTAATGCCCCAAACCCAATGCTTCCGTTTAACCCTTTCAGACTCACGGGGTTATTAAAGCACAGGGGGTCCCATTTCATTAGGAGGGGTTTCCAGAGCGAGTGGGACCCCCGGTATCAGTAACCCTGAGCATTACACCGACATGCCGGCCGGACAGCATTATAATTCCCCCGGCAGCTCCCAGCCCGACGGCTTCATCTGGGGCTGGAAAACAAATCTGCAGAGCAAACCCTCTAATAATACGGATCGAAAGACTGAGGGGGCTCAACATGTCCGACTTGGGGGATGGGGAGAGACATTTAAATATCTAAAGGGATAAAGGACAGGAGGGAAGTTTATCTGACACGAGAGGTTCAGAGGCTGAGATAGAATGGAAGGAAGTTTTACTTTACTGAGAGGATGGTGGATAAGTAGAACCGCCTCCCAGCAGAAGTGGTAGAAGTTACTCCAGTTCATTGAAAAGTGCATCTTTTTGATAGAAACACTTAAAGGGTTAAAATGGTATTGGAAGGCTTGGCCACTTCTTACCCCCATAAAGTGTTACTGTATGCTTTTTTTTTTTTTAATAACCCATCAACCGTCCCAAGGGTTAAGATGCTTTGTCGTTGCCTCCTCCTCCATTGTCTGCCTCTCTATGATTAATAACTGTTTAATTTCTGCCCTGTAGGATAATGCAATAGCTTATAATTAGTGTTTATTTTTTTAGTAAATCTCTCCCGGTTTATCAGTTTCTGGGATCTGCAATCATTTAGCTTTTGTTTGTATTGGAGGCATTTCCACCCCCAATGTATGTAACACACCTCTGGCCTGGAACGGGTTAATCAGGCTGTCTGTAGTACATTTCATGTTGTGATATCTTACTGCTGTCCCCAGTAATTAACAAGAAAGCGGTAGATAAGTGGAGCAGCCTCCCAGCAGAAGTGGTAGAGGGTAATACAGTGAGGGTATTAAACATGCATGGGATAGACATACGGCTCCTGAATCTAAGACGAGACCAACGACTGATTAAGGTTTGAGTCGTTACAGCGGGAGAAATGGGCGACTGGTTGGGGGCCGGATGGGGGCCGATCTGCCGGGGGGTTCTGGGGTTCTATGAAGCCCCCATGCCGCCGGGCTGTTACTGGAGGTTGGGCTCCGATGTGCGCGTTTTGGCACGTTAGATCCTCCAAGGAGTTGGCGCGTTTCCTTAATCCTCGCACGCCCTGACAACGCTCCCAAAACGGCCACTTTCCACGGAAAATTCCTTACGGGATGGGATGCTTCCTGCTTCTGGGCTTAACCCTTCGACTGCCAGAGACTGCGCAGTTCTGTGGCTCCCCCGACACATCCAGGACAACCCTCGTCATAAATACAAGAAAAATGGGAATTTGTGGAAAATATTGAGAATGGAGAAACATGGATTTGGCCCCAAATACTTTAGAAAGAAATCAGCAACAAAGTAACAAACGAAACAAACGAACTAAACGTATCCAGAAATCTCCTCGTTAACACGCAGCGGGTTTCCGGCGGTATCTGGGTCCTTTTACTTTCATTTATAATAATTAGTGGGCCAGTTGGCTATTACACCCGTTGTACAGCGCTACGGAATTTGATGGCGCTATATAAAACAATAAATAATAATAATAATAATAACTAGTCCGCAACTTTCAAGGTCTCAGTGGTCTCCTATGTGAAAGTTCATGCTGGTCCACTAGAGGTATCACAGATGTATTTGTGTGATTGTTCCTGCGTCCAATACAGAAATGTCTATTCGGGTGCCATAATGCCAATCACTCTCAGCCGACGGGAAGCTAGTGCATGATCCCTATTTGACTGTTTATTAAATTTACCCCAGCCCAGTCCTATTACCCGCTCCTCAGCGTTCACCTGACTCCGAGTCTCCAAATCTGCCCGAGAAATAAAATTCTGCCTCGTTTGTCATTTTTGATCATGTGACACAAAAGCAGGCGCTGACAGGTTGTTGCCATAGAAGCTGAGAAGTTACATTTCTATGAGTTACCTGCAGTGGACCCCAATATCTGCACTTTT
The DNA here is from genome assembly GCF_027358695.1 of Spea bombifrons. Classification (NCBI taxonomy): domain Eukaryota; kingdom Metazoa; phylum Chordata; class Amphibia; order Anura; family Pelobatidae; genus Spea; species Spea bombifrons. The sequence goes on along the minus strand of NC_071097.1, from coordinate 37,091,516 downwards.
TTGGGGATGTTAGGGACACTTTTATGATTATTTTATTATTTTCCTGGGCGTGCGAGACAGTTTATTGGAAATTGTATCATTTGCGTTACTTTTTTTATATTTATCCAAAATAAACAAAATATTATGTTTTAAATGTTAAAATTCATTAAAAAAACTAAAACATCCCTAATAAAGTAACATATTGAGGACAACAGATCCCCCCCCCCAGCTTCTTAGTGTCCATGTTTGGGATGAGAATAGTCAGTCTTGTGGTGTGGCTCAATCACATACACGCAGTGGGCTCTGGGAGTGGCCCCCGCGGCGTGCCGGGGCGTGATGGGCGACGGGGTGTTTTTTTTCCTGTGCTGATTCTAATTTTGCAGAATCGACCTTCAAAGGGAGGAAAAGCCTTTTAATCAAAGGAACGGAACAGAATCCAACGCGTTTAAATCAGACGCCGCGACATCTAAGGAGCAACCGCCAAACAATCTCCAGAAACAATAAATATGGGGGGGCTGCAGGCCGAACCTAAAGCAAGATGTCACAGAATAGGTATAAATGCAAAAAAAACCCACAAATAAATAAAATCAAAATAAATAAAAATCTGCTGAAATCCGCAAAATAATTAGAAGCAGAAAACATCTTAAATATAAATATTGGGGGATCCGTTATGTGATCCGTCGCTGGGGTTATTTACAGCAATTCTGGTGCAAAGTTCTCAAAGTGGCCTTATCACCACAGCAACGGCACCATTCCTCCCAAGAACCCGGCAGCAGAAGGCGTTATTTCCGGAAATGTCTGTATTTCTAGCATTTTCTTTGTACTTTGTTGCCGTTTACAAACTTTTTTTTAAATCATAGTTAATAAAATCGAGAGCGCAAACCGAGCGCAGAGGCCGAAAGAGACCAAAAGAGACAGCCGCGCTCGCGACATTTGATCGATGGACTCGTCTCTTGGTTTGCTGGGAGTTTAAGCCGCAGGATGTATGGATCAAAACTCATTAACGAGTCAGGAGGAGAGTCACCATTATGGTCCTAAAAAGAGGGGAACTCCACTATTGGGGTCCCCGACTCCCCTCCTTGTTAGGTTTCCCATCACACGGGGCATCAGCTCACGCCTCCCTGTCGGCCATGCCTGGGGGTGATGGGTGTAGCTGTCGCTGTAACTTTTGGGGGGTTATTTTTGGGGGGGTCCTGAAGCGCGGGGGGTCTCTCCATAATGATTGAGCTCTGCTGTAGGCGTCACTCATCCGGCGCGTTCTCTCCCAGCTCAGTGTCCCGAAATCTAATCTCTAAAAACAACGCCGAGGGGGCTGGGAACGCTGCCGGGGGGGGGGGCCGGGGGGCCGGGGGGGCCGGGAGGGCCGGCAGTCACCCGTGCTCTCAGTTTTGAGACACTTTTTGTTGTATCCATGCTGTTAAATTTGGCTTCATTTACAAAATCGTCTCACTTGTGTTCTATACAAAAAAAGCCAATTACTACTAACTTTATACCAAATTTTACTAAAGTATTTTCAAAAAATTCCAAAGTTAGAATTCTTTCTCGCCAGATATTCTCATAACCGGTATATCAGCACTCGGTACAAACCCCCCTCAAAAAAATGTTTTGATTTCATGCTGCTTCTTATTCTAAAATCTGCTTTTTTGGGCTCGTTTGAAGTGATTTGGTGACTTCCCCAAATTCTACATTTTATGATTCTATACCCTAAATTGTCATGTGATATTTTGGGTGACTTTCCCGGCTCAAACCCCACACTGAGCTGATGCTTTACGGCGATGCTAATGTAGTCCGTTTCTCCATAGACTTTCATCATCAGACTGAGTCATTCTATTGTTCCCCACAGGCAGTATGATAAGGAGTCGGGGGGGTTAGTAGATCGGGGGTCAGATAACAGAGCGAGAATCATACAAACGGCTGATATGCAGCTGCCTGAAAACTTTATATTATGGGGCAAAAACTACAACTGGGGGAAAAAAGAAATTATTTTTGTAGTCTTATTTTAATCCGATACGAGGAATAATAAACTTGCGCGACTTTAGATGTGAAAATAGTAACATTAATTACATTATAGTAGAAACCAGGCGTTGGTTGTGTTTTCCCAGAACGCGCCGATGCAGACGTAAAGACGCTGAGATTCCGAGCCGTTTGTTAAAAAGGGAGAAGAATTTCTGCATCAAAGTCTGCGATTCTTCTCCTTCTCCGATCCGTCAGCGGTTTTTGTTCCAAATATTTTCATTTACATTTTTAAAGCATTTTCAATACTGCGTTAGTAAAGAATAATAATTTATTATATATATATTTCTTTTTCACTGCGGACGCCCCATCTAGCGCTAAATCTGATCATCTTGTGGGCTTTGGGACCCCCGGCGTCTGAATCAAACCCAGTAAGAAAGAAGCGACTCCGCGGCTCAGACGTCAGACGCGGCTTTAATTGGCAAAGCAGAGAGTGACTCAGTCTTAACCCACAGCCAGCGATTACCCATTAACCCATTACGTCTGACTCACCCAACAGCAGCGACGTTTCAATTATTCCGCTTTACACAGAAATAGAACATTTCGGGCGGATCAGCATCTAATCGCCCGCTTCTCCTGCTGTAACGACTCAAACAGTAATCAGTCGTTGGTCTTGTCTTAGATTCAGGAGCCGTATGTCTATCCCATGCATGTTTAATACCCTCACTGTATTACCCTCTACCACCTCTGCTGGGAGGCTGTTCCACTTATCTACCACTCTCTAAAAAAGGTAAAGCCTCTTAATATTATCCGTAAGCCCCTGATGCTCTAGGGATCCACAGTATACATGTCCGCTATTTCCCAGTAATTATGGTCATCCTGTTTTTCTTTTAATTTTTTTTTTTTGCTGATTTAATCCACCCCGGGATGGTCTGCAGTGCACAGCATTTCTTCCCACCAGGCGGCAGCCCAGAGCCAGCCCTGGTGTCTGATACAGACCCTGCGCGTTTGTGGGACCCAGGGAGTCCCGTGTCCGACGTCACATAAGCTTTGGGGTCCTCAGAGGTCTCGTTTTCAGAAAGAGGTCCGGAAACCTAATGCAGCTTTGCACCTTAACTGATTGTAAGCTCCTAGGAGCAAGGATAACCTTTATGTTCTGTTTAAATTGTTATGTGATTCACTACTTATTATAAGCTTTCTACCCCGTTGTACAGCGCTGCAGAATATGATGGCGCTATATAAATAATAATAATAATAAATAATAAATATATTTTTCTATGTTTTTCTTTTGGGCTAATATGGCTAAATACCGCGTTCCGGTAGCGAGTATGGAGAGGGGCTTCTCCCTGCGCATGTTCTGGTGGATAAATGTGTGGCTCCAGAAGCCACGTTTGTTGCAATGGATTTCTGTTTTGAGACAAACGCTGTAAATAATTCCTGCCATAAGCGTTAATGTGATTTTTGTTACTATATATAAATATGATCGGCGTCTCTCGGCGGGGGAGGGGCTGTAGAAAGCGTGTAGTATGCTAATTAGGAGCCGCGAGGATGCGCGCCATATGTTCCACCACACGGTCCGTGCATCGGAGGCGTGTAGCTGGCAGCACCTGTTTGTAGCCGCGTGTAGCGTGTGCTGACCTTGGAGAGCGGAAAGCGTTTAGCGAGATCTGACAGCGAAGGTCTTGTTACTGAGAATTTACCCCCCCCCCCGGGCCCCCCCTCTCCATAAATACCCCTTTCAAATACCCCCAGATAACCCGTTTATTGAGTTTTGCCTCATTAGCCAAAGTACCGGAACTTTTACTAACAAACCCCACCAGAGAAACAAATAACCGCTAGAGCGCTAGATCCCTCTGACTTGTCACTTAGTCGGTGACCGGTCACAGCTCATTCACACTGACCACCAGCGCCTGTCTTCGGCCCGTCGGATGCAGAATACAGGGCGTATCTCCGCAGATATGTCAGGAATTGGGCAAATAAAAAAATATTGGAGAACCCAGAAGAAATAAAAAATGATCATCACGCTTAATATTTCACACTAAAAAAAACGATATAGAATCCATCTGGTGAAAAATGTATTATTGTGAATGAATAGCTTTGCTCTCTTAATAGAGGGAAACAAGGTTGCCAAAAGATAGCAGATTCACTACTGAGAGGGTGGTAGGTAAGTGGAACAGCCTCCCAGCAGAGGTGGTAGAGGTGCTGATTACCAAGTTCTTGCCCTAACCCCACCATGTGGCCCCTCCGGGGCTGGTCTACATCATTGTAGACATGTTAACCCTTCAGTGACTGCTGCTGGATGAGCTGCGGAGAGGTGTACTTTGGGAGGGTATTTGGAGGCAGCGGCGGGGGGGGGGTTAAACGTTTGCCGTCGGTCCGGCGTCTCTGATTCTAGAATGTGCAGATCGATAAAGTTTGCGGTTTATAATAAGATCTCCCGGAAGCTCGCAGGGTGCAGACGCGCGTCTCGCAAGCTTTTAATTGCCTTATAACTCTCTCTCTGTCACAAGGTGTCAGCGTCTGCGATGCCACCGAGTACCCTCAGCCGCCACGATGGGTGCTGATTCTGAATAGATTCTTACAGAAAAGAGAAAATGGCAGAGAAAGAAAAGGACATTTCTGGCTCTTCTGTAAAATACCAGCGGCTCCAGGTGCTCAAAGTGTTCACTAACAAAACGGAGTCTGCGGGTGACCTGAATATTATTCCTCCCCGACTCCACTGTGTGTTACGGAGGGATGACCCCAGAGAGCTTCTCCTGCCGGAAGAGACAGCCGTGTATAATGTATAATAAAATCAGTGAGCCGGCACCCTGTATAATGTATAGATAAATCAGTAAAATAAGTATAATAAAATAAATAACCCCCCAGCGCTGTATACAGTAATATAACCCCCAGCACTGTATACAGTAATATAACCCCCCAGCGCTGTATACAGTAATATAACCCCCAGCGCTGTATACAGTAATATAACCCCCAGCGCTGTATACAGTAATATAACCCCCCGGCGCTGTATACAGTAATATAACCCCCAGCACTGTATACAGTAATATAACCCCCAGCGCTGTATACAGTAATATAACCCCCAGCGCTGTATACAGTAATATAACCCCCAGTGCTGTATACAGTAATATAACCCCCAGCGCTGTATACAGTAATATAACCCCCCAGCACTGTATACAGTAATATAACCCCCCAGTGCTGTATACAGTAATATAACCCCCAGCGCTGTATACAGTAATATAACCCCCCAGCGCTGTATACAGTAATATAACCCCCAGCGCTGTATACAGTAATATAACCCCCAGCGCTGAATACAGTAATATAACCCCAGCGCTGTATACAGTAATATAACCCCCAGCGCTGTATACAGTAATATAACCCCCAGCGCTGTATACAGTAATATAACCCCCAGCACTGTATACAGTAATATAACCCCCAGCACTGTATACAGTAATAACCCCCAGCGCTGTATACAGTAATATAACCCCCAGCGCTGTATACAGTAATATAACCCCCCAGCACTGTATACAGTAATATAACCCCCCGCGCTGTATACAGTAATATAACCCCCCCAGCGCTGTATACAGTAATATAACCCCCAGCGCTGTATACAGTAATATAACCCCCCCCAGCACTGTATACAGTAATATAACCCCCCCAGCGCTGTATACAGTAATATAACCCCCCCCAGCACTGTATACAGTAATATAACCCCCAGCACTGTATACAGTAATATAACCCCCAGCGCTGTATACAGTAATATAACCCCCAGCGCTGTATACAGTAATATAACCCCCAGTGCTGTATACAGTAATATAACCCCCAGCGCTGTATACAGTAATATAACCCCCCAGCGCTGTATACAGTAATATAACCCCCCAGCACTGTATACAGTAATATAACCCCCAGCGCTGTATACAGTAATATAACCCCCAGCGCTGTATACAGTAATATAACCCCCCGGCGCTGTATACAGTAATATAACCCCCAGCACTGTATACAGTAATATAACCCCCAGCGCTGTATACAGTAATATAACCCCCCAGCGCTGTATACAGTAATATAACCCCCCAGCACTGTATACAGTAATATAACCCCCAGCACTGTATACAGTAATATAACCCCCCAGCGCTGTATACAGTAATATAACCCCCAGCGCTGTATACAGTAATATAACCCCCAGCGCTGTATACAGTAATATAACCCCCCAGCGCTGTATACAGTAATATAACCCCCAGCGCTGTATACAGTAATATAACCCCCCAGCGCTGTATACAGTAATATAACCCCCAGCACTGTATACAGTAATATAACCCCCAGCGCTGTATATAGTAATATAACCCCCAGCGCTGTATACAGTAATATAACCCCCAGTGCTGTATACAGTAATATAACCCCTAGCGCTGTATACAGTAATATACCCCCCAGCACTGTATACAGTAATATAACCCCCCCAGCGCTGTATACAGTAATATAACCCCCAGCACTGTATACAGTAATATAACCCCCAGCGCTGTATACAGTAATATAACCCCCCAGCGCTGTATACAGTAATATAACCCCCAGCGCTGTATACAGTAAACTCCTTTTATCTGCAGTCCTGGAGCCGCCGTTGCTGTCAGTCATGTGATATTTTGGGTGACTTTCCCGGCTCAAACACCGCACTGAGCTGATGCTTTATGGCGATGCTAATGAAGTCTGTCCCTCCATAGACTTTCATTAGTCAGAGAGTCCGGCTGGGTGATTAAGTCTATGATAAGGAGTCGGGGTGTTTTTTTCGTAGATCGGGGCTCAGATAAGAGCAATATCTTGGAAAACATATTTTAAAAAGATAATTTGAATCTCTTTTATGAGAAAACGTGGTGAGTTTTTGGATATTTCTTGGGTTTTGAGCCGTTTGTGGGCTTTACATTAAATCTTATATTTTTATTGTTTTCTGCTCCCCGGGCACAGCCTGTCACGTACTGGGGGGTCCGGCTTTCATGTCTCCCCCGTATTGCACTCCGTGTTCTAGAAGGTTTCTGGTTCTCTGCGTCGCCCGCAGACCGTCTCGTGTGAAGACGTTGGGAATGTGATGGGATTGGATCTGCCCGCTTGAGTTATTGCTTCTCTCTAAGTGTTTCCTCCCTTCGGTTCTCCGTGCGATGTAATTAAGTGCGCATCTTCATATCACATTAAGTAGCCGCACACATTAGACAGTTGCGCTGTAGTCTCGCTGAACGGAGCTTTTAAAGGAGAGAGAGAGGGAGAGAGAGAGGGAGAGAGAGAGAGAGGGAGAGAGAGAGAGGGAGAGAGAGAGAGAGGGAGAGAGAGGGAGAGAGAGAGGGAGAGAGAGAGGGGGAGAGAGGGAGAGAGAGGGAGAGCCAACGGACTGACGGGAGCCTCTGATGAGAGGAGGCTTTCTGTATGGACTCGCACCCTGCTTGGTGTTTAAGGACTGTGACACTTTTAGGGTCCTCCAGGTCCGTCGGTGGCTTGGTGGGGTCCGGGCCGACGTCCGCCTTGCCCCTTTGCTGAATCATTTTGATGGAGATCGCCATGTGTTGCCGAGCCGTCCTCGCCGTAGCATCGTATCCCTGACATGCATCGAGCGGCTCCTGCGTCTCAGACCCCAGAGTGGCTTTCAGAGGCTGATAGCTCAGCAGATTTGATTCATCATTTCAATTATTAATGATCCCAAAGAAGGCAGGGAAAGCGAAAGCCCTCCGCTGCTCATCTTAGTCTCTCCGAGGGCTTCCAACGCCTCGCCGGGCACCGGACCAGCATGGAAGAAGATGGGCACCAGTATAACGGGCTGTGCCAGTACACCCAGAAGATCACCGCCTGCTTTGGAGTCAATGGTAAGGTGGAAAGCGCCGGCGTCCCACCCTTCTCCCCAGCAGCCCCCCGGCCGGCATATAATACCCCCCGCCGGGGCTTCTCCTCCCTCCTGGCCTGGATTTCTAAATTTATATCATTTTATCATTTTTTAATTTCACTTTAAATATATTTTCTTCCTTAAATTGCCGATCATAACTTTTTTTACAAGCAGCAGCTCCTCGATGCCGTGAAATATTATTACTTGGCCGAAGAGCAATTTTTTGGTTAAATGATGCAATTGGAAGGAAAACGCCCTAAAAACAATAAATTCTAATGTTCTCGGTGTCACCGCCCGTAAAAAAACAGAAGCCCTGATTTCTGAAATTGCTTTAATTTATGGATTGTTGGACGGATCTCGCCGAGCGGAACCAGAAAGATCCGTCTGGGATTCACTAAATGTTATCGTGAAAGCCGGATATGAGATCAATGCGGTCTTTAAGATTTGGGGCTGTCTAGTTTCCTCTTAGAATGTCTCTCTATTGTGTACTTTTTTAGGTAAATTGGTAAAGAATTGGGGTTAGTCGCTTTTGTTTTATGGCTATTTTCGAAGGAATATTGAGACTCAGCACTAAAGCCCGATTTGGCATAAATTATTATTATTTTATATCGCCATCATATTCCATAGCGCTGTATAATAAATCGACCGCCGGTGATTAAATATCAGATCTCCTGTAAATTGTAAAAGGAAATTTTGACATAAAAAAAACCCCAGCCGCGTTTCCCCCGCAGTTATTGAACGGGTAATATTCTCCGGGAACGTCTGATATGAATGGATTATCTTTTCTCACGGATACATTGTTACTGCCTGGGTTTTTATTTATTTTATCTATAGAAGAATAATAAATAAAATAATATCTATTAGAAGAATAATAATGAATATTAATCTATTACGTATATTTGGGTAGAACTTCAGTGGGTAATAAGACAGATTTGCGCCGCCGGGCGTTTTATAAACTCTCAGGCCTCACGAATACTTCATTTCTCCCTTTTTATGGCATTTATTTAATGATAATTTAAAGTAAATTTTTAATGTTTTAGAACGTGGAAGCCAATGATGGGTTAAAATGCCAGGTGATGTCCTTGGGGCCTCCAGCACGATGCACGAGAGCTCTTCTAAATGTGAGGGATAGCACACCTTAGTAGACATGGCAGAGTAGCTCAGGATGGACACTAGGCGCTGTGAACGGGAGACTTATGTGTTCTGAACGCTATCTGTGTCCGAGAAGCCTGAATTTGGTGCAGTCTGGATATTGCCAGAACCCTTTCTATGGTTAGTGAGAGTTTTAGTGCGACTGGTTGGCCTCTTTCTGGAGCCGGAGTAGCTGGCTGAGAGAGATGGGAGTCGTAATACATGGACAGACCCTGGTTGCTCTACTTTCCAAGCCTATTTGCCAAAGGCTGGCTGAGCGAGTTTTTAACACAACCGGTGGAATCTGATGAGAGTTTCAACAAATCTGGAACCTGATACATCGGCTGAGTGTGATGGGAGTTTGGTAGCCACTTGGCGTACTTGTAATAGTTTTGGGTCTTACATGGAGGATAAATTGAATAGAAATGAAAACCACGGAGGTGGAATTAGTGAAGGTGGAGGTGCACGCCGGGAAGGACACGGCGGTCTGCTCCACACCCCGCATATCACAGGTATCGCGTTCCCCAGACTCTGCAATGCAGACTTCCCTATCGAGATGCATTAAAGCTGCTTATACTATGAGCCCCTCCCATAAAAATCTGCATTACAGGAGAGTACTGAGCATGAGCTGGGAGAGCTCCGCCTGCGCAGGTCCACCCCCCGCACAGGTATTAGGGAGGAAAACGGTAAAATACTGCAAGATTTAATATGAACTTTATGGACGGCGCAGCTGTAACTATTCCTTAGTGCAAATAATTTATTATTTTTATTATTTTTTTTTTATTATTCTTTTGCATGGATAGGGGTTGTTAATTGGAACAGCCTCCCAGCAGAAGTGGTAGAGGGTAATACAGTGAGCGTATTAAACATGCATGGGATAGACATACGGCTCCTGAATCTAAGACGAGACCAACGACTGATTAAGGTTTAAAATGGGCAGATGGGCCGGCGGGGGCCAGCTGGCAGGTTCTGGTTGTGTCTTTTGATGATTTCTGAAGCACATCCGAGATATTATTGATTTATGTGGCGCCATCATATTCCGCAGCGCGGTACAATGACAAGTAGCGCATCACATAACAATTTGGACAGAAAGAAAAGTTGAGGAGAGCCCTGTTCCAAGGAGCTTACAATCTACCATTTCTGTTATTATTATTTTGATTTTACTTTTCCTTTTTTTTTAACCCCTTCCGTACCGGTGACGTACCTGGTACTTCCTGGTTGGGTGTCACCCACAGACCGGGACATACCAGGTACGTCATCGATGGTGTGCGATCCAGCGTCGATGTGGACGCTGAGATCGCGAGGGGCGGCTGCTACTGACCGTTGGGTGTCCGCAGCGATCCGTAGCAGCCACTCCTCCTCAATTCCGTGCACGCGGTCGCTTTAAAGCAAATCACGAGGACAGAATTAAAATATTTAAATAAAGCTGCGGCCTACAAGGGAAGATGCAGTACGAGAATGCCGGTCCTGAAGGGGTTAATGTTATTTATATTTAGAATTTCCACCTTTGAGATCACATCAGCTGCTACATAACCCACAGCCGGGCATTTCATGCAAATTCCCCCCGTTTCCCATGATCCCTCAGTGCAGGCGGCATCGGAATCCCATTGGTCAGCCCGAGCAGGAAGTTGTAAGCCGCTTCCTGTTCTCTCCCTCTGTCAGCCCGAGCAGGAAGTTGGAAGCCGCTTCCTGTTCTCTCCCCGCGTTCTTTTAGCGGACGGCGCATGAGCCTCCAGCGCTAGAGATTGTTTCCAGCCGCGCAGGTCCCTCCGTAACGCTATTATCACAGATATCTCAGGGTGACGGGGTGAATTATACCCCGCGACGGGGCAGCAAGATGGCGGCTCCCAACTACAGCACAACGGGGGGTAACAAAGGGGTTATATTGATAGAAAAAACATAATTTAATATCTTATAGTTAGACGCAAGAATGAGGATCAGGCGCAATAAATACATTAGTCCTGATAATTAGAAACATGTTATAAATGGCAGCTTTAATCCGCGTTCTATCCGATCCCCTTATTCCGCCCCGGGGCCGCGTGGAGCAGATCCACCCCCACCCCCGGTATCTGCCCGCGGATTTCTTTCTTGTACGATATGATGTCCATCAGGCGGAAGCTCAATCCTCTTAGTTATATTGAGAAATGGGTTATTTGTTTAATGTGTCTCGGGGATTTCTCGTGCGGCTCTTACGTGCCGATTAGTTCCTCACCAGGATGAGTTTGGGTGATGGGGTCAGATGGCCCGGCCTCTGCCGGTAATCTCCTCTCATAATCACCGCAGATATATCTCATCCTAATCTCCCTCGGCCAGTAGGCTGGAGCCGGCTAAAGGACTCACGACGAAGATTCCATTCCTTGCGGCCGGGATTCCGTCGCAGAGAAACCCTATTTTTATTTGGGGTGATACGCTTTATTTTAATCTTTATTCCCCAAAATGACTTAAGGAATCGTGGGGTTGGGGAAAAAAATATCGTTATCTGTTTCTTCCGTCACCGGTGATGTCATAGCTTAAAGCTACGGATTCCAAAGGTTCTGCCGGGACATGGAATAAGCATTAAGCATCCGTGCCTAGTGCCCCTCACACCTGTCCTCAGGGTCTCGGAGATGCTGTCCTTCCCCGGACTCAACGCCCTGGGGCGTCTCTGCTCCTCGGGCCGCAGTAAGGATGTCCCGTCTGGGAAAGGCAAGTCGTCTCACGCCGTTAAGCGGATGTCCATCATAGAAGACGGTGAGATAGCGGAGGTCCTGTACCTCATCCCCAAGCAGACCATGCTGGAGCAGATGCCGTATCTCAAACCGGACGACTACTATCTGTGCGAGGAGCTCAGCAGCGTCCCCTACGGGCTGGGTAAGTGGCTGCAGTCCGAGGCGACACATTCTGTGACCTCTAAGGTGACTCTATGAGTCCCAGACCAGGCTGGGTGCAGAAACGTCAAGTAATGATGTGTAGCTGCACAGCATGCGTGCTCTGAAAGGGTTACATGCAGTTGATTTATTGGACTGGCTGTGAATGGGTTAAAGGGCAGAGATAGATACGTAAAACCACAGATACAATATGATTGGCCGAATCGTCTGCTCCTGGTTCAGATTTTTCCACTCTCCTGATACCCCTCTCTTCCCCCTGACGCCCTTCTCTCCTCCCCTGATGCCCCTCTTTCCCCCCTGATGCCCCTCTCTCCTCCCCCTGATGCCCCCTCTTTTCTAGGAGGTGAGAATGTTTGCTGGGTATGAGGGGATCGCAGGGTTCTACGGCCCTAAAAGCCGCGATAATGTGTATAGAAACAGCAGGGAATTTTTTTTATAAATTAAACGGGGTAAATAAACCCCATTATTCTTTTTCTCAATGCCCCCCTCAGTTACACAAATACCCCCATCTAGACCTGCCTATAACCGTACCCCCTTAAACCAAAGTGCCCCTCTTTGGTGCTTTTATGGTTCACCTGTCGCGCACGGTTTGTGTAGTCCTTACATGGAGGGTAATTCCCAGTAATTAGCCCACCGACTAGTCGTCTCCCGGTGACCGCGCGGATACCCTGCAATCCAAAAGTGTCATGAGACGGGGGTATTAGGGTAACTGTAGCTGCTCCAAATAATCTTTTAAGTTTGGCATTAACACTGTAAGCGCTGGTTATATTTCAGCTTCTGTTCAGGGTTCCCTCGGTCTATCCGAGAATCTGCCCAGTCGCCCGACACCTGCCCCCCCGCACATGCCCCCCCCCGCACCTGCCCCCCCCGTACACCCACCCGCCCGGATAAATCCAAACACTTCCAATTTGTTCTATTATTTCAGACAAATGAAATTATCATGTATTCTGTCCGCTTTTGTGAATCTGTCTGTACGCCGGGCGGCTCGCGTCGCAACTAACTGTATTAGAAGTGATTTATTCCCAACTGCATCACCGACACCGCACCGGAATCACTTCATTTCTGGGAAGCCGTCCTGCAAGCCGTAAACTGACTGATCTCCCCAACGCATCCTGTAACCCCCTCCCCCGGCGCTGTATACAGTAATATACCCCCCCCGGCGCTGTATACAGTAATATACCCCGGCGCTGTATAAAGTAATATACCCCCCCCCCGGTGCTGTATACAGTAATATACCCCGGCGCTGTATACAGTAATATAACCCCCGGTGCTGTATACAGTAATATAACCCCCCAGCGCTGTATACAGTAATAACCCCCCAGCGCTGTATACAGTAATATAACCCCCCCAGCGCTGTACGCAGTAATATAACCCCCAGCGCTGTATACACTGTTTTGCCTACTACCGTGTACCCCTCGACATAACAGACTCCCTCTGTTCATGGCTGAGCCCCACACCAATGACCCTCAACCCAAGCCTAGAGCCAAACTGTGACACAGGGGGTCAGCTGTAAAGGAAGGGGGTCCATGAACACGGTAGTAAGCAAAACATGGAGCCTGGCACAGTGCCACGTTCCCATTTTAAAGAAGCTTCCAAATTGAGACGTACAGGACCGTTCAACGTTTGGGGACACTTAGAAATATTTCCTGTTTTTGAAAGAAAAGCACATTTTCCCCATTAAATAACAACAACTGGATCAGAAATCCAGCACAGACGGGTTATTGTAGTAAATGATTATTGTGGCTAGATTAATCAAATCTCTTCATAGGTGTACAGAGACCCTTTATCACTCCCATCACTCCTGTGTTCCAATGGCCCTTTATCACTCCCATCACTCCTGTGTTCCAATGGCCCTTTATCACTCCCATCACTCCTGGGTTCCAATGGCCCTTTATCACTCCCATCACTCCTGGGTTCCAATGGCCCTTTATCACTCCCATCACTCCTGTGTTCCAATGGCCCTTTATCACTCCCATCACTCCTGTGTTCCAATGGCCCTTTATCACTCCCATCACCCCTGTGTTCCAATGGCCCTTTATCACTCCCATCACTCCTGTGTTCCAATGGCCCTTTATCACTCCCATCACTCCTGTGTTCCAATGGCCCTTTATCACTCCCATCACTCCTGTGTTCCAATGGCCCTTTATCACTCCCATCACTCCTGTGTTCCAATGGCCCTTTATCACTCCCATCACTCCTGGGTTCCAGTGGCCCTTTATCACTCCCATCACTCCTGGGTTCCAATGGCCCTTTATCACTCCCATCACTCCTGTGTTCCAATGGCCCTTTATCACTCCCATCACTCCTGTGTTCCAATGGCCCTTTATCACTCCCATCACTCCTGTGTTCCAATGGCACGTTGTGTTCGCTGATCCAAGTTTAAGTTTAAAAGGATAATTGATGGTTAGAAATGTTTTGTAATTATGTTACAGCCAGAAATGTCCTCGTTTTCCATGAAATCAGCCGAGTGACCCCAAACTTTTGGACGGTTGCGTATCTTTACAGATAGCGGGGGATTATGGGTGATAAAATTACTGTTCATAAACCATATACAGCACATTATATATATATTTCTGAGAAACAGGACAATACCTACAGGATATGAAAGTATGGTGAGAGACCCAAAGAAGGGAAGCATATTGAAAAAGCACACCACAGGCCGGCATTTAAATGATTGGCGCGCCGGTTAAATGTGTCCCCGGGTAATGGGGCCATCTTGTCATCCTGCATTAAGGGTCAGACAGGGTCAGAATGTCGGTTCTTTTTAAGGACAGGAAGAATTGCGTTTCCAGGTTTTTGCCTGACCTTGGAGGGCATGAGATGTCAGCCGACAGCAAGCGTGGAACGGCGCCCCAAAATATACCGAGAGCGAGAATGGGGTCGCCTCAGAGTTATTGACCCCATTTTTTTAAAACACAAAATTAAAATGGCAAGAAACGTAAGGTTTGCAAGGAAATGGCATTAAAAACCCTTTAATTAAATGTCTTCAAATTTTATGTCTCAAATTAAACTTGCAGAATAACACCAAGAAACCCAGAACCTGCCGGCAGATCGGCCCCATCCGGCCCCTGTTTCTCCTGCTGTAAAGACTCAAACCTTAATCAGTCGTTGGTCTCGTCTTAGATTCAGGAGCCGTATATCTATCCCATGCATGTTTAATACCCTCACTGTATTACCCTCTACCACTTCTGCTGGGAGGCCGTTCCATTTATCGAGATTCAGGAGCCATATGATTATTGTACCCACAAGGCATCTGTACGTAATGAGGTACAGTCACACTGCCGATGATGACCAATCCCTGTTCTTACATCTATATCCAATTATCTAGAGCCCCCCGCACCACCCGCTAAAACACTGCGGGGAGAGAACAGGAAGCGGCTTCCAACTTCCTGCTCAGGCTGGTGGGAGAGAACAGGAAGCGGCTTCCAACTTCCTGCTCGGGCCAACCAGTGGGATTCCGATGCCGCCTGCGCTAAGGGATCATGGGAAACAGGGGAAATTTACATTACATGCCCTTGGCTATGGCAGATGTGATCTCAAAGCTGGAAAGTCTAAATATAAATAACTTAAACATTTAAATAATATTAAGAGAAATGGTAGATTGTAAGCTCCTTTGAACAGGGACCTGAGGGATCATGGGAAATGGGGAGGAATTTGCATACAATGCCCTGGGTGTGCCTGACGGATATCAGAGCTGGAAAATATAAATCAGAATCATTTAAAATGTGACATTTAATAAATAAAACACAAGAGACGTCTCTTACGGGTGTCTCTCAGATGTGACAGCTCCCCTTTCTGTTAACTCTTTATTCTCCGGCACTGCTGGTGCGTGAAGCTTTACACACACACACACACATATATACGGTATATAGATATATATATATACTGTATATACGGTAATAGGTATAATTAGGGCGGTGAGTGTGAGTTTTTTACTCGCAGATGTAAGTGAGGGGGAACGAGTCTCCATGCGGCCTCCCGGACCCCGCTGCCTCCCTCTTTCTTTGTATTAGTTGCCCTTTTTACCCCAGCTATTTCTAAATGAAGGTCAGACGAGCCTCCGCTGAATGGAGGGCCCGGGATCGCTAAACCCGCAGCTGTGAGGCTGCCTGACGCATTCTGCACATTCACGCAGCCTCCGCATTACGAGAGCGAGTCGCCCGGCAGAGACGCGACCCAACTGCAGCATTTCTCAATCTAATAATAGCGGCACCGTCTCCCGCGCTCGCCCGCTGCACGCCTTTCAGGATGCCCCGCGTTAACCTGGAACCTGCCCCGGTCATACCCCTCAAAGTGTCAAGCGGGTCACTTTTGGTTTAGGTGTGGCTGGGGCTTTACTCAGACTTCCTATATGACTTACTGCCCCATCGCGGGGTGTTCGTGTAACTGAGGGGGGCATTTATTAGAAGAATAATGGGGTTTATTTACCCCGTTTAATTTATAAAGCCGTCTCCTGCTGTTTCTATACACATTATCGGGGCTTTTAGGGCTGTAGAACCCTGCGATCCCCTCATACCCAGCAAACATTCTGACCTCCTAGAAAAGAGGGGGGCATCAGGGGGGAGAGAGGGGCATCAGGGGAGGAGAGAGGGGCATCAGGGGTTTGGAAGAAGGACTGGCTAAGCTAATCAGGGACACTTGGGAAGTATGTTTTTACACACATGGCACGCTCCCCTCTTTATTTTGTTTCAGATAATATGAGATAATGCGCTCAGGGGTATCTGGGGGGCATTTTTAAGATGCCACAGTTTGTTGGTAATGAAATTTCAGGAATTCAAGGCAGCGGATCAAAGAGTAACTGGAGGGGGTATTAAGGGAATTTATTAACCCCCCCCCCGGTTTATGGCTTTGAGAGGCTCTGTTCCAACCCCTGACCAGATGTCGGGGTTCGGGTGGCATCTCCTGGGACACTCACTTTAGATGGAGGTCTAATTAATGTCCCGTCACCCTACAGAAAATCCTTGTTAAAGCTCGGAAGAGGAACGTCCATGACGTTCGGTATAAACATACAGAGAAAGTTGTGGGCAGCAGCAGTTTCAGGAGTTGCGGGGTCCTAAGCTTGTTGGATTTGGAAGCCCTGTCCTGGGAGCTTACAATCTAGTGGTATGTCCAGCATGCATTCCCTGTCCCTGACGTTTGTCCCTTGTGCAGCGGACCAGCTGAAGGGGAGAGGAGGGTGAGGAGAGGAGGGAGAAGAGGGAGAGGAGGGAGAGGAGAGGAGAGGAGGGAGAGCAGAGGAGGGAGAGGAGAGGAGGGAGAGGAGTGTGCGGAAAGGTGGTGTCTGAGCGACAGGAATCTGCATGTGTTTTCGGAGCAGCTGCAGCCGGCACGATTCACACGCAGGGCAGAGTCCAGCAGCGCAAGGCGGCCGGGAGCAGCCTATTCCGGGAGCTATTAGAGGATCAGCTCTTGTGCCTTCCTGCCTCCGCCGTCTTCCTCGACTGGGTCCGGTGCTGCCCAGGGATCTGTCATACGGAAGGTTCCAGGTTGACGAGAGCTTCTCCCGACCGTCATGGTGAAAGACGAGACAGGTACTGAGCACGGCGCCGATCAGACTGTCAGACATTGGGCTTATGAACAATAATGCTAGATAAGGAGAAATCAGCAGGAACGTTGCACGGGTTGCTATGGAGACTGCACCTGATTTTTTCCCCCTGTCTCTGTAGATGTGCTCGCTGCGATTAACCCTTTAATATCAGATTTGGTGAGCAGCTCATTTGTGTTCTGGGGTATATCCGGAAAGTCCAGGGGCAGCAGGTGTTTAACTGTTTGTGTACCTGGGGCGTTACAAAGTTACCTATAGAAGTCCTCTCTGGCTTTAGACAGAAGACGACGTTTAAAGGTCCCATCTGGCAGTGAAGGGGTTAAACAACCCAATGTCATCTGGGACGGGACATTAGAATTCAGTCTGGAAGCGAAATAAAGTAATTAGGGGGACCTTGTGTGCAGGAAACAGGGTTTGCGTCTAATCTGTTTTAACCCTTAAGGTGCATGGAATGAGATGTAAACACCTGCAGTACATCCAGCGATCCCGCATGAAGTTTAGCATCGCCTACTCTGTTGTCCTTAAAGGGTTAAGGTGCATGTCTTGATATGATCTGGTTATATTCTTGTGGCAGAGCCTCTGGGGAGGAATGAGTTAATTCAAGTTGATTTTGGTTTTCTTTATTATTGTTATTTTTATTATTATTATTATTAAAAATATTTATTATTATTAACAAAAATAACAATAATAATTTCACAAATGCTATAATTTTTTTGAAAATGTGTTCCTGCGAGGACGGGGAGCCGTACCGTAAAACTCCCAAAAAGTAAAATGCGTTGGGTGCGCGGCGTGCCCAGGATTTACCCTCGCCCATCCACCCCGTACGCGCGGCCGCCACATTGGGCTTCTTTACAGTCAGCAATTTCTACAAGCAGTTCAGTGAACACAAGCGCGTTAAATATCACAATCAGGTGAGATGTGCGGGGTAGGACAGGCTGAGTTTAGGAGCTTACAATCTGTTAGATATAATGTCATGTGTTAATTCCAAATGTTTTGGTCACACGTCTTTCAGAGGCACATGAACCCAAAAGGCTGAAACAACTAGAGAAATGCTGAGAGGGTGGTAGATGAGTGGAACAGCTCCCCAGCAGAGGTGTTTGAGGGTAATACAGTGAGGGTATTAAACATGCATGGGATAGACATACGGCTCCTGAATCTAAGACGAGACCAACGACTGATTAAGGTTTGAGTCTTTACAGCAGGAGAAACGGGCGACTAGATGGGGGCCGCCAGGGGCCGATCTGCCGGCGGGTTCTGGGTTTCTATAGGCGGAACTCATTGAGTAACGAGGCTTCAGCAGACCATTCCGCGGATCGTAGTGAATGTATCCGGGAATTGTTTCTTCTCGGGTAATGTCGCGGGGTTGTTGGATGATGCGCGGCCCGTGGGGTTGCTGTTGAGGGCCGTGCAGTGTTCGGCCCCTGTGCCCGGCGTGGCGTCTGTTACGTGCCAGGCTGGTGAATCATTGAGTGCGATGGGCAGAGCGTCCCAGCGGGAGCCTCCGACGTGTTTAAGAAATGGGTGTTTCGCTCGCGCAGGGCGACCTTTGCTCTCCATACCTGAGCGCAGACCTTGCACTTGAACCTGCTATCTGCCGGCGATCGCTGATTCACTCATCAAATAACCCTCAGGTGTCAGGAAGGCAATCCGAGCCACGGGCAAATCATGGAATACAATTCCCATCATCCGTGACTCCCCGTACTCCTCATACACGGTTACCGATACGTCTTTGAAGCGACTGCTTTGTGTGTAATGACATCAGCTGTTAAATTCCAAACAAATATATATATTTACACCATGCTTCAAAAGTTTGGAGTCGCTTAGAAATTTCCTCATTTTTGAAAGAAAAGCGCATTTTGTCCATTAAAATAACATGAAATGGATGAGAAATCCAGCGCAGACGGGGTTAATGTTGGAGATGACTAGTGTAGCTGGAAATGGAATCTCTTCATAAGCGTACAGATGCCCTTTATCACTCCCATCACTCCTATCACTCCCATCACTCCTGGGTTCCAATGGCCCTTTATCACTCCCATCACTCCTGTGTCTCAATGGCCCTTTATCACTCCCATCACTCCTGTGTTCCAATGGCCCTTTATCACTCCCATCACTCCTGTGTTCCAATGGCCCTTTATCACTCCCATCACTCCTGTGTCCCAATGGCCCTTTATCACTCCCATCACTCCTGTGTCCCAATGGCCCTTTATCACTCCCATCACTCCTGTGTTCCAATGGCCCTTTATCACTCCCATCACTCCTGTGTTCCAATGGCCCTTTATCACTCCCATCACTCCTGTGTTCCAATGGCCCTTTATCACTCCCATCACTCCTGTGTTCCAATGGCCCTTTATCACTCCCATCACTCCTGTGTCCCAATGGCCCTTTATCACTCCCATCACTCCTGTGTCCCAATGGCCCTTTATCACTCCCATCACTCCTGTGTTCCAATGGCCCTTTATCACTCCCATCACTCCTGTGTTCCAATGGCCCTTTATCACTCCCATCACTCCTGTGTTCCAATGGCCCTTTATCACTCCCATCACTCCTGTGTCCCAATGGCCCTTTATCACTCCCATCACTCCTGTGTTCCAATGGCCCTTTATCACTCCCATCACTCCTGTGTTCCAATGGCCCTTTATCACTCCCATCACTCCTGTGTTCCAATGGCCCTTTATCACTCCCATCACTCCTGTGTTCCAATGGCCCTTTATCACTCCCATCACTCCTGTGTTCCAATGGCCCTTTATCACTCCCATCACTCCTGTGTTCCAATGGCCCTTTATCACTCCCATCACTCCTGTGTTCCAATGGCCCTTTATCACTCCCATCACTCCTGTGTTCCAATGGCCCTTTATCACTCCCATCACTCCTGTGTTCCAATGGCACGTTGTGTTCGCTGATCCAAGTTTAAGTTTAAAAGGCTAATTGATGGATAGTAATTATGTTACAGCCAGAAATGTCCTTGTTTTCCATGACCGTGTATAATATTTATATATATATAATCTGTTTTATTATTATTATTATTTATTATTATTTTATTATTATTATTATTAATTATTATTATTATTATCTTGTAACTCAGAATTTTCCCTGAGTAGTCCTTGCCGTTTGTGCCAGACATTAACAAACCCCGTTGGCGAACTCTCTGTATGTTTTTTGTTCGGGGGCCGTATGTGGTTTCCCTGGGGAAGGAGCGTTGGGCGACCTGCCGATGACGAGTTTATCAATCATTTGCTTCTCATTCATTTCTGTTTCCCTGTTTGTTCGCGTTATGAAGGGACCGACGTGTTCTTGTGTCATGCGCGGACTTTGCCCCAGGATATGGGTGGATACGGGGGGTGCTGGGTTATTAGCCCCAACCTCACCATAACAGCAGGACCTAAACACCAGAGCGACGCGATGCCAGCCACTGACCGGCCCCTCGCCCGGCAATTCAAATAATAATTAATGACGCATGCGGGTAATTAAGGTTTTCAGGATAAAATGTAATTGTGAGAAATCGAGGGGGAGATAAATCCGTCACCAAGTGAGATTCAGAAAGGGAGATAAAATCTATTGTTGTTTTTATCTCAGTTTTTTGTATTGCGGGGATTGCTTTTCAGTGAATTGGGATCGATTTATCTCCACGTTTATCTCCACGTTTATCTCCACGTTTATCCACGTTTATCTCTGCACTGAATTCCGTGATTTCTTTTCTTACGGGCGCTGTGATTTCTGGATATCATCTGCTGGATTCTGACCTTTTCTCTTTTTCTCGCTGCGCAGATTACCGGATAGAATACGGGTTTCCCTTCGGTAAGAAATACCCCGCGCCGCTTCGTAGAGATACCCCCCTCCCCCCGCGCCGCTTCGTAGAGATACCCCCCACCCCCCGCGCCGCTTCGTAGAGATACCCCCCACCCCCGCGCGGCTTCGTAGAGATACCCCCCCGCGCTGCAACGCAGTGATATTGGGGTGAGCAGATTATCCCGTTACTGAACATGTATCACCCCCCCAACATGTCAAACGACCACATAGGGGGCTATTTGTGCAAGTGAGTGGGGCATTTATTAGAAGAATAATGGGGTTTATTTCCCCCGTTTAATTTATAAAGCCGTTTCCTGCTGTTTCTATACACATTATCGGGGCTTTTAGGGCCGTAGAACCCTGCGATACCCTCATACCCAGCAAACATTCTGACCTCCTAGAAAAGAGGGGCATCGGGGGAGGAGAGAGGGGTATCGGGGGGAGAGAGAGGCAAAGGGGAAAAGAGGACCAATGGGGGTGAGAGGGGAATCCTAGGAGGAGAGAGGGGCATTTGGGAAGCAAAAGGGGATAAAAGAGGTGCATTGTGGGAGGGGAGTGGGGGCATCAGGGGAGGAGAGAGGGGCATCATGGAGGAAAGGATGGCACAGACATTTGGCGGTCTCATGGCCGGTGCTTCTGGTTCGGGACGTCTGCTCACCTTTTATAGAAGGAGTAGGCATTGAAAGCTCTAAGCATGGTGGGAGTTGTAGTCCAGCGGCCGCTGGGAGCTGCGTTTCCCGCCCCTGTAGGTGAGAATCAGATCCATTAGAAACTCAAAAATCTGCGCTTCTCCCGCTCGGCTCTCAGCCCAATCTCTGCTTTATTTTGGGTTTTCCGGTAACTTTGTATCTTTTGCTTTTATTTGCGTTTGATAAATTAACGCGAATCCCCCCGGCGGCCGCGACCTCCGCATTTTCTTTATTATTTCGTGATTTGATGCCCCAGCCGTATACAGTGTATTTGAGGGATCGCGGGAGACGCGTGCTGTCTGAGTTCGCGCTCCTCAGTCCCTCTGTGGGATTCCCCGGAGGATTTCGATTTCTCACACGATGTTTAATTACAAAGCGAAGCGGTTCCTGCGCGTCTGGTGGGCGAACGCCAGCCAAGGCGGTAAAAACATTCAGAAACGGATTCCCCGCCGACGCTGCGAGACAGCCGGGGCGTGGGGGGGAGGAACGCGCTGCCGGGGGAATTTAACCCTTTATTTGGGATTTTAACTCTTAAATGTAAGATGATTTTTGTATTAAAGAGACGGAACGGGCGGAATTCTTTCTGGGTTCAGTGAGTTACACTCAGCAGTAATGCCCCCCCCCCGAGCGTCCTCACATCATGCGCGGCAATAAATTCCGTCCCCGAATCTTCGTGTGCGTTGAGGCTCGCGGCCCGCTCGGACTCCGCTCCGGTGACTTCATCGGGGGCTTTGTGCAGCGCAGCGAACGCAGAGTTTTTGTGACAAGTTTCCCTTGATACGTTCTGCATGAGCGGCGCTGCCAAACCTCCGGGGATTAAAATAAAGCCGCATGGATCAAAACGCGTCGGCCGACAGAAGAAAGTTACAGAATCTCCCAAAAAAGATCGTCTAAAATTATTCTTTGGTTTTGGTTTCATTATTTTTTTTATGGTTTTTAGGGAAGCAGCGCAGATACGGAATTCGGACGCGTTTGACCCGTACCCCCCGACCCATACGCCGTATTTATCTCTTATCATTATATTATGTATGCTGTTTAGCTGTCGGCCCAGGGGCCAAATACCTCGTATCGCCTCACAACGCCCTCGATTCCTTTCTGTTATTTCATTAAGGAACTTAAACGTACGGCTCTTCATTTAAATATTATCGGGGCTCTTATTACTAAACATTGTTTAGAACATCGTCTCTCGGTCGCACAGCCCACAGCGGCCCTCCTTTCCGAGCGTTTATTGAGAATTTTAGGAACATTACAGCGTCATCAAATAAAGATTCTTCCTAGCAGAGTTATGCCCGGCAGAGTTTTGTGATCGCGCTGTGGAGGGCCGGCAGAGTTTTGTGATCGCGCTGTGGAGGGCCCGGCAGAGTTTTGTGATCGCACTGTGGAGGGCCGGCAGAGTTTTGTGATCACGCTGTGGAGGGCCGGCAGAGTTTTGTGATCGCGCTGTGGAGGGCCGGCAGAGTTTTGTGATCGCGCTGTGGAGGGCCGGCAGAGTTTTGTGATCACGCTGTGGAGGGCCGGCAGAGTTTTGTGATCACGCTGTGGAGGGCCGGCAGAGTTTTGTGATCGCGCTTTGGAGGGCCCAGCAGAGTTTTGTGATCGCGCTGTGGAGAGCCAGGCAGAGTTTTGTGATCGCGCTGTGGAGGGCCCGGCAGAGTTTTGTGATCGCACTGTGGAGGGCCGGCAGTTTTGTGATCACGCTGTGGAGGGCCGGCAGAGTTTTGTGATCGCGCTGTGGAGGGCCCAGCAGAGTTTTGTGATCGCACTGTGGAGGGCCCGGCAGAGTTTTGTGATCGCACTGTGGAGGGCCGGCAGTTTTGTGATCACGCTGTGGAGGGCCGGCAGAGTTTTGTGATCGCGCTGTGGAGGGCCGGCAGAGTTTTGTGATCACTCTGTGGCAGAGTTTTTTGATCGCGCCGTCGGGCTGTCAGCTTTGGAAAGTGAATCCGGTCCCCGGGAAAGTGTTGAGCTGTGAGGTTTCTATTCACTCGGCGGCTTTAGCGCCGTCAGCATCGTCTGCCTTTTCAATGCACCCGGCGGAATCAGCGGATGTGCCTGGCTGCCCCGCCGCGATAAGTGCTCCTTTCATTGCAGGGATGAGGCAATGATTTGGGCAGAACGTAGCCGTCCAACTCCTATCATTCTAAGCTTACCTCTGCACGGAGGGCGTTATAACAGAATCAGTATAACGCCAAACTTGTTACATGCGCCGAGTTTATCGCTGACACGCTTCCTCAAAATCACTTTATAAACACCCAGGACTATGGCTGAGAGTGATGGGATTTGCTTCCATGACCAGGAAGGCTGCCTCTTGTCGGCGGTGAGAGTAACCCGCGGTCTGTTCAGAAATATTTGGGGATTCCTTTGTTCCCTCGCTGGCATCTTTTATGCCAAAGATCTTGGAAATGCCCCTCATCAGGAAAAGCTGCCCCCCCACCAATTGTATGGGGGGTATGAAAAAACATTGTTTTTTAACTTAATGCCTTTTTCTTGCATCCAAGAAAACTTCAGAAAACTTCAGAATCTCGGAAGATTGTAAACATCGCGTGAGACGCCGCCTCTTGTGACCCCAGAGTAATTGCCCCACAGCTGAGCCCTCGTGCCTGCCCCAGTGGTATTACCCATTAGTGACCCCCTGGGATGTGGCCCCCACGCCAACCCCGATCCGAGCTTTACACGGACCCCAAGGCACTAAGCAATGGCAGGCAGCGTTTCTCGCAGAGCGTCTCACAGGGGCCGCTGGGGGCCTGGAGTCTCGCGTCCTATTTGTGTGCCGCTTCTGGTTAAAGGATTTAGGGCTACCTTTTGGCTTTAATCGCAACGTCAAGATAATTAACATTGCGACAAACGCTGAGAAAATAGCTGATAATGCAACAAATTTCATTATCTCCCTGCCTGGAACTTGGAATTTCTGAATAAGAATAACAAAAATAATAATAATAAAAAAAAAATAATAATAATAATAATAATAACAAAAATAATAATAATAATAACAAAAATAATAATAATAACAAAACTAATAATAACAACAAAAATAATAATAATAAAAAAAAATAATAACAACAAAAATAATAATAATAATAAAAAAAAATAATAACAAAAATAATAACAACAAAAATAATAATAATAACAAAAATAATAACAACAAAATTATAACAACAAAAATAATAATAATAACAACAAAAATAATAACAACAAAAATAATAATAACAACAAAAATAATAATAATAATAACAAAAATAATAATAACAAAAATAATAATAATAACAACAAAAATAATAATAACAACAAAAATAATAATAATAACAACAAAAATAATAATAACAACAAAAATAATAATAATAATAACAAAAATAATAATAACAAAAATAATAATAATAACAACAAAAATAATAACAACAAAAATAATAATAACAACAAAAATAATAATAATAACAAAATAATAATAATAATAACAAAAATAATAATAACAAAAATAAACATTAGTAAACAAACAATAAATCATCTCAGCCGACTGATTCATTGTATCCCACAGAAACTTTTTCACCCTGAAATTAAAAAGACCAATTAATGCAAATATATAAAAATAATATAAAAATAATGTCTCTATCGATAGATTTGGGACATAGAGGGCCTTAAACGGTCAGCATGGCTCGGAGTTACCCATTTTTTCTGCGTCTTTGTTAAATATGAAATAAATATTTTTTTTCTCCTGAATATTTTGGTTTTTGGTTTCCTTCATAAACGGCGAACGCTCTTCAGTGACGTCGTTAATAAATATCGAGATTCTGCGCCTTGACGTTCATTGAAGTTTGTTTTTTATACAAAAAGCCGCATTTTTTTATTTAGATTTTTACTTTCTTATGCTTTACGTTAATGATCCGGGATCTGGAAGTCCGCGGGGGCCGTGAGGGCCGCGGTCTTTGCCGGACGTGTTGGTTTTGGGACGCGTTGCGTTGATTTTGGAGCAGTGGACGCCTGTGACAGGCGGGGGGGGTCATTGCGGAGGAGAGATAAAACATTATCGCCCGTGGCGGAGCGTTTCACTGCGGCGTTTGGTTTCGGTTTCGCTGTCCGGTCCAGAACAAAAATAATGGGGATTTTCTTAAAAGTTCATCAAACTCAAAGCTCTGTATTGGAGATAATGCAGCCTATTCACTAAGGTGTGCTCGGTGCTGACCCGCTCGCTTCTACCTCTGTCAGGAGCCATATGTCTATCCCATGCATGTTTAATCCCCTCACTGTATTACCCTCTACCACTTCTGCTGGGAGGCTGTTCCACATATCTACTACACTCTCACTAAAGTAATTTTTGCCCTGCTTTGCCATCT
Organism: Spea bombifrons; assembly: GCF_027358695.1. Taxonomy (NCBI): domain Eukaryota; kingdom Metazoa; phylum Chordata; class Amphibia; order Anura; family Pelobatidae; genus Spea; species Spea bombifrons. The sequence continues at coordinate 37,065,381 of NC_071097.1, read as the reverse complement.
ATCTATGGACACGAGACCCCCCCCCCGCGCTGGATCGGGTATCGGGGAGATCCGTGGTTTATGAGTATTTATAAATACCGGGTGCAGCGGAGTGATTGGTTTTGCCGTTTCCTCCCAGTTAATGTGAAATCCAATCTCACAATAGGGACTTCTCTTACCCACAATGCACCTTCTCTCCGAAAGGTCAGCGCGTTTCAGTTATGGAGCGGGAGGGAGAGCGAAAGACTCTTTAGTAACAGAAGTAATGAAACGTGGATTCATTCTACAATCCCGCTTTGTTTTAACGCACCGAGCCCTTCACACGGCGTTTAAAGCCCCCCGAGCCGGGGGGGTCCCGATTCCCACATCTCTGGAAGCCCCTCACAGCCTGCGCAGCTTATCGATTCATTAATAAACAAGACAGCGTTTAACCTCTCGCTTACCAATAGCTGCAGTTATATATAAAGGGGGGGGCAAAGAGCTTCATGGGGGCAATTACTGCAGGTGCAAGGGGTTTAATGAATTCGTTAAAGGGTCGCGGTTCCAATAGGGCTCACTCGTCAAACACCGGCTTTATAATAACGTTACTTAGGTCATTATTAACCGATTATTATTCATATAGCGCCATCATATTCCGCGGCGCAGTACAGCTGGTATGCAGGACATAAGACGTATCACATAACAATCATCACCGCTCAGCTGAGCTTACACTCTAGTAGAATGCAAGGTGTGAATATATATGTACTCTGTTACTTAGTATATACGATTAACCCTTTGTGTGCGATTACATCGGATTTACTGCAGTAAGATGTGGATTTGGTTGGCTCGGCGACGCTCTGTTTGTTGCGGGGTTTCCTTTTCTTGCGTTTCTGGTTTTTATGATAATAATAATTCTTGTTATTTTTTATTTTATTTCAGTGGCTCATCCTCAGGATCCGGGGCAATCGGCGGAGAAGCCCGTCATCCGCTGCCAGAAATGCGGCGAGCCCTGCAAGGGCGAGGTGCTGAGGGTCCAGTCCAAGCATTTCCACATCAAATGCTTCATATGCAAAGGTAGGGCGGCCATGGAGATCAGAGCCCGGGGTCTGCAACTGGTGCGGGACTCAGGAAATAAAAAGGCATTAAATGTGTTCTAAATTAATCTAACAATATTCTTCTAATTCGATGAAGTATTTTGAAACGTAAGAGGGGCGGAAACCCCTTTTTATAGGAGAAGCTGAACCCGAATTCTCATCCACCCTGCTGGGCAGCGTCCCCGGGGGCCGCATTCCTCTCTCGTCATGTGTGTCCGGAGCAGATTCTGCTTATCGGAGCCGCTCTGTATCGCTGCATATTTTCCTGCGGCACTTTTTCCTCTGTCAGTTCTGGCATTCTGCTCACAAGAGGCTTTATCTTTCCCCCTGGGGGGTTTCTGAGAGGCCCCCGCTGCGTGGCTATCGAGGGTAGGAGCGAAATAACACAAGCGTAAGAGAGAGACTCGCGGAAAGTCAGTCTCACGAACGAGTAGTCTTTGCGGGGATCCTGCGACAGCTCGGGGCGGTTTCCGGATGAGGATAGAGAGCCGGGTTTGGCTGGGGGTCCGAGGAGCGGGAAAGCCGGTATCGGTAGAGGGTCTCCAGCCCTAGGGCTCCGCTCTGTCGTCAGGACCGGAGGATCAGAGCGTCGCAAGGAGAGAGAAGAGTGAGTTAAAAGGATCATCCGGGGATTAAAGGGCATGAGATGCAGGTTCAGGGGCTCGGGGCGGGGAGGTCAGGGTAGGTCGCTGTGTAAAGTACCGTGCTGGAAACATGCGCGGGACGGCTGCGTATCACATGTAGGGTCTTTATTTCTCTTGTCTGATGTATGTAACGGGAGTGCAGCCTGCGCAATAAATGGGGAGTCTGGATAACGGGGTTCCAGTAGTCAGGGTGGGAAATGATTATAATGATTATTTATATATATATATAGCACCATCCTATTCCGTAGCGCTGTACAATGGGTAGACAGAGGAATTGGTTGAAGCATCAGGATCGTCTGGCGCTATTGGATAAATAACGGACGGGGGGCGCTGTATTTATGGTTATTAAAGGGGCGCTCTATATGTCACATGTGTGAGGCTGGGCGCTATGGGGCTGGTTATGATTGATTTTCCTGTCCCGTCGGCTGGTAAAGTTAGTGGCTGGTAAAAGGGACAGGGTCCGTGGTGTCGCCCCCATACTGGGTCATGTGACAGGTTGGTAATAGTGATATAGGGCTGTATTCACTAAACGGTTTATGTCAAAGTTTATGTCATCTCACTGGATGAAGTGATAAGCCGCCGGTTTCTGGTGTAATGGTTACATCAGCGAGATGAGACATTTTTCCTCTCCGTGATGTTGATAACTCGCGTTTTAGTGAATAAACCCTTTGCTGCGGCGTAGTTTGCGTTTTCTTTGCATCGGTTTCAGCTTTTGTGTAGAAAGGGAATTGTTTTTGCGCGGCATGGAGGAATAAACACTAAATGTTGGTTTTAAAGGGACATCTTTTCCTAACGTATCGCGTCGTCTTAGTCCGTCAGTTCTAGTTTTGTCGGACACTTTGAATGTAGGGACTGCAAGAAGCGCTGCGGGAATTGTTGGTGGGATATAAATAAAATAATAATAATGTAAGAAAATCTCTGGTTAATGTTATTAATATTAATAGATCATTTGATCTCCTTTAGACCAGGTCATGGTGTAATTATTGTAAGAAAGGAGATGGGATCCTTTAACGAAAATGACATCATGATGACAGGCAGAATCCAGGAAATCTGATCCCGAAAGGGAACCAGAAAGATAAAACAGCACAAGATTTCTGCTCGTGATTTTGCAAACGGCTTCAGAGATGAATGCAGAGAGAGAGAGAGATCCAAATAGATTTTCATGTACCACTTCCTCCGGTACTGGACCATTTCTGAGCTTCCTCTACGGGGGTAAGATATTGCAGCGGACATTTTTCATATCGTCTCTGCAATCATTGTGCTATATTACAGAATATCCCACTCTTTCCAGCCTAAAATAATAATAATAATAATAAATTGATTATTATTTTATATAACAATAATTATAATAATAAAAATAAACAATAATAATAATTTGCGCTGTGCTAAATTAAATAATAGCGCTGTACAATAGGACATACCACCATATATTAGCTGAATCTTTGCATTTATTAGTGTGATAGAGAGTATTATTATATATAATAATAATTCTAATAATAATAATAATAATAATAATAATTTGCACCATACTAAATTAAATAATGGGATATACCGCTAAATATTAGCTGAATCTTTCTTTGCATTTATTAGTGTATTAGGGAATGTTATTATTATTAATTATTATTATTATTATTAATTATTATTAATTATTATTATTATTATTGCAGTTTAGAGCATTGTAGTTTATTTGCCATTTAGACTTCGCGGAGCCGAGAATCTTGCGCTCAGAAGTCATCCCTCTCCTTTTCGTCGCTTATCCACGTCTTTTTCCGCCCCATAAATGAACATTCCTGCGCACGAAGGGCAGAAGGGACAGCGAGAGCGTCTCTAATTTTAGCTTCTGGCTAAGAGCCGGTAAAGGACACAAGTACCAGAAATATCGCTTCTTCTCCCCAAGGGAGGGAGCCGCGCTCCGGGAAGAGAAATGCCAGGAATTCCGTGCACTCGACAGCTGAATCGAACAAAGACCCCGGACCAAGCGCGTGGGCCACGGATAGAGAGCGTGGTGGGACGTCTGTGGACGGCGGTCTCGTCGGAGCTCAAACATCATTTGTGCGAATGGGATTAGCTAATTGAATGGAAGGGGATGAAGGTGTGGAGGGACGCTGCCGGCGCAGGCTCCATTATCCCATCCATTAGGAGACAGGGAGACGATGACCTGACGCCGGATCGCCGCTTCCTATTGGTTACGTTGGATCAGCCGCTGGATTCTAGGCATCGGCGTTTAGCGTCTAAACTCGCAGCAAACCTTTCGCTTGTTCCGTTCGGATTCGTAGAGCCTACAACGGATCTGTCGCAGAATGACACTCGATCCCGAGCTCCGGGGGCCGACGTTTGTCACCGGCGTGGGCCGACGCATTCATCACATTTCTGACGCGCAACAATAACAGCGATAAAAATTACATCAGCCCCCAAAGAACGCGAAAGCAAAAATTCCATCGGTTTCATGTTTCCAGAAGGACGAAAAGATGAATTTACCCGGACCGGACCATCTCCGCCTTCGCAGGGACGCTCTGAAAATATAGAAAATATTTGGGAATAAATTAAACTTTTCACTATTTTGGCCAAATTCCTATTTAAAATCTTTTTTTTAAAATTAATTTTAAAAATGCACCAACTTCAAACTGCAGTTAAATATTTATCACTCCCTGCGATTATAATCAGCTGCAATCCCATTAATAAAAACATCCTTTATACTAGAAAGGAGGCAACATAGTCCATAACGCGGTACAAATTCATAGGAAAGGACGTTTTACAGAAGTTTTAAACATGGAGCTCCTAACGTCTCCATCCATACACAGCTGGACCCAAGCAGAGAAATGCTGAGAGGATGCTAGATAAGTGGAACAGCCTCCCGGCAGAGGTGGTAGAGGGTAATTCAGTGAGGGGATTAAACACACATGGGATAGACATACGGCTCCTGAATCTAAGACGAGGCCAACGACTGATTAAGGTTTGAGTCTTTACAGCAGGAGAAACGGGCAGACTAGACGGGGGCCGCCGGGGGCCGATGGTTCATGCGTACCTGAAGCATGGTAATCGGGCGAGGATAACGTGTCCGGCTCTGACGAGGATCTGTTTGCTGTGAATTGATTTTAAGTCGGGTGACCTTGGATACATCCAGAAAATGTGATCCGTAGAGGGACTGATCCATGTTTAACGAACCCGAGAGATTCCGAGGGGGGGGCAGAAATAGATTTAAGGCTGTGGCCCCTGAAACCCCCCCAGCAGATACAGAATGTTGTGTCGGTGATGAGGGCAGCATCAGCATCCCAAGACACGTCATTTATAAACAGGGTATGAGGGGATTGCAGGGTTCTACAGCCCTAACAGCCCCGATAATGTGTATAGAAACAGCAGGAGACGGGGGAAATAAATACATTATTTGGGTGCGGGGGTTTGGAAGAGGGACTGGCCAAAGTAAACTGGGACATGTGGGAGGTGTACAGCCCAACATCTCATACTTGATATAAAATCCACCCAAATAATTTTATAGAATAATCAGTGAATAAGATAAAAACTTGATTTCATTTCCTGAATAATAATAAATACGGTAATAGTAATAATAATAATGATGATAATAATAATAATATGATAACAGTAATAATAATAATAATAATGTATTTTATATATTAATTTATACATCTGAAGGCAAACAGGTTATTTCCGTTGACATCGCGTCCCGTATCGGTGTCTCGGTTACAGCGGCTCGTGATGATTAACCCCGATTACATAACTCGGAGCAATAAATCCACGTCAGTTCATTCATCGGGGGCTGTCCCCCCCCCCCAAACCTCAGGAATCTTTGTAGCTTTTGGGAAATTGGGATTAATTTGAAGTTGCTGACATGAAGCGGATATTTAAGGGCCGGGGGCCGGGGGGGGGTTATTATCTCGTGGCAGCTCAGGTTGGATATAATTGCTTTTGCCCGGATGATAGGGCGTGCGGAGGGGCCTGGGGCAACTGATGAAAGAGTCACAGAAATCACCTGGAAAATCATTTAACGAGACTGGAAGAATCGGCTTTTTGGGAAACATCATATTCTATTATTTTTGGTAAAAAGACCCCCTATGGATACAGAGGTCTGAGCATATTGCTGCTGGGGGGGGCACTTTTGTAAATTACATTTAATAACAAATATATATTTATTTCTTTTTGAATAACTTTAAAGAAACAATATTTACAATAAAACAATGTTTCACTTTAGCCCGGGACGCTTCTGGACGGCGTATGATCCCCACGCTCCGCCATATTCTATCACTCCCATCAAACTAAACCAGGCAGGACGTGCATGACGGGCATTACGGACTACAATGGGTGGGGTTTAATGATAGCCACACCCTCCTCTATTAGTACCTTGCCCCACCCACTCACATGAGATATAAATGTTACCCTGAACAAAGCTTAATAACAATAACAACAATAATAATAATAGCATCCTAGCAGTGTGTGCCTTTGTGTCATGTGACATTTAAGAATCCCCTGATTAAATTGCTGAGTTTTTTCCTGTAATGCCAAATAAAATCGAAGAGCAGACGTTGCTGTTTTTTTGCTGAGTTCTCGTCCGTCTCTCCATTAGCCTTTTAAAGGAGAAACAGAAATGGATGAAGATCAATAACCGCTCGATTAAACCGGCAGGCCTTTCCGGACAGGCGGATTTATTACGCCAGCGGTAACGACGTCTGCGAATCGTCTGACCGATAATAAAATAACCCGCTCGCTGCTGAGCGTCTGAAACTTTAACCCCTTCTGAGCCAGGGGATGTGCAATCCTTGTGTCCGAGTTATTGTTAAAGGGCCGGTAAAACATTTTTCGTATTAAAATCAATCGGGGCTATAAATGTAAAAAGTGATTAAAAAATCTCGTTGATGGATCTTTTTGTGTCCTGCTTGGCCGCTGTACAGCGCTACGGAATATGATGGCGCTATATACCTCAATAATAATGTTCTGCAGTCTGCTTTGCGGGTTGTGATGCCTTTTACTGCAGCTGATTTTAATAATCATGGAATGGGGGCATTTGGTGTCGGGGGTAGGAAAGTTCCCAGAAGTCATCGGTATTTTTGAAGTTTCCATCACAAAGCGCTGGGGGATGTTGAGGGTTTGCTTAGGGCTCTGAGCTGTCAGAGTGCCCGGCATAGATTACTGAGCACATCAATAGCTATTGGGCCGCCCCAGGAGACTAATACCCCAGCTGTGAATCCCCAGGGTAAATAATTCTACATATAATATATTATATCATATATATTATATATAATTATATCAGTCATGATGAAGCGTTGAGAATGGGGTAAATAATCTAAAAAAAAGGCCAGAGAAATCTAAACAAAAACATAGACCCTGTGGGCAAATCGGCCCCCGTCTAGTTGCCCGTTTCTCCTGCTGTAAAGACTCAAACCTTAATCAGTCGTTGGTCTCGTCTTAGATTCAGGAGCCGTATGTCTATCCCATGCATGTTTAATCCCCTCGCTGTAATACCCTCTACCACCTCTGCTTGGAGGCTGTTCCTCTTATCTACCACCCTCTCAGTAAAGTAAATATGAACATATATATAAAAGGAGATATAAGGCTGCAGAACATTTTCAGGGGGTTTTATAGCGAATGCTTTATGTGCAGCGGGTGAATCTAGCTGGCACCGGATAACCCGTCGTGTTAAGGAGAAGGGCGTCTGCCGGCAGCTTCTGTTATTATTATTATTATTATTATTATTAACGAGTGTTTTATGTGATGGGCGCGGAGCAGAACGTCCAGAGCCAGCGAATGGAATGGAAATAAAATAAAACACGACGGGTCCCTGTCACCGGCGGCGGGAGACTTGGGTTGTATGTAGATGGATAGAAGCGGCTTGCAGCTCGCTGAGTGGCTGGTGTGAAGGGGTTAATGGAAGCCGTCCACTTGTTTGCGCACGTCCGCCGCACTCTTTGGAAACAAGGAAGCTGATTCAGGTACTTTGCTGCCGGTCACTTCATAAAATAACCGCAAAACATGAAGTTATACTGAATACAGGGCACTAGCCTGCAGAGCTTACACTCTAAGACAGGAGGGCGTGCATGTGAGTTATCCCGGTGGTGCACTATTGATTGAATATAACCCGTTATTTCGGGGGTCCCTGGTTTGCGACTTAACATAAATATTAAATACTGAAAATTATGTTTTTAGGTCTTTTCCCCGCCTATTACTCTGTTACTCTGTGATTATTGTTATTATTGTTATTGTTGTGATTATTGTTGTTATTGTTACTTTTGTTACTATGTGATTATTGTGATTATTTTTATTAGTGTTGTTATTATTGTTACTTTTGTTACTGTTTTTAAAATGTTCTTAAAATGCTTGCAAAATTGCCCTAAAATCTAAATGTTCTCGTTCTCAGCCCCCTAAAACCCCGTGTTTCTGCCCCGCCGGGGTTTGTTCCCGAGGCCGCGGCGCGGGGGGGGTCGTATGACATCAGACAAAAAAACAAAACGCCGCGATTTACTCCCTGCAGACATATTTTGTAGATTTTGTGGATTTTGCACCAACGTCTCAGTAAACAGCAAGCGTTCCGTCCAATAAACCAACACCAAGGCAGACGAGGGATCTCATAAAGGATCCAGCCCGGTTACAAATGTCTCCACGACCTCGAACGCAGGGGCCGAGGGGCCGTGTAGCTGTAGAATTCGTCTTCTCACGTAGGGATTAAGGGGGATATATCTGCGGCGTATTATCCCCCCCCCCGCTTATACCCCCGGGTATCTATCTATTAGGGGCAAATATCTCATTTTACAGCCTGAGTGACGTGGAAGCTTTGGGGTCCCCGGCAGCCTCGGGAGCTGACATATGCCGTGTGTCTCCATTCAGACCAAACACTCCCGGCTGGCAGATATTTCCAGCTGACTCTTTATTGGCAGCAGACGGAATCATTTCATAGAAACCGGTTCCTGGTTTAACCCCTTAGCGGATAAACGGAACAAGCAAAGTCTTACTGCCCCCCCCCCACGTGCTTTCCTCCTGCGCAGTGATTTACGAGCTCGGAGCCGGCGCTCTGTCATTGTTTAACGCGAAGTCACAGAAAATGCAGACTTTTCCCCCGTTTCTCCTTTTGAGTCCCTGCGTGTAACCTCAACGTTCAAAGTAAAAGAAACAGAAGCAAAATATTTTGTGTCGCTTCTGTCCCTTTAATTGGGAGACACAAAGTCTATTGTATCGGCCGCGGGTTGCGCATGAGGCGCGGATGTTTTGTTACACCCAGCGTGTGTGATGGGAGTTTAATGACCGATAATTATCGCTGTTACAAAGAATCGATTCATTCGAGACAATAAGACGTTTATTATTCCGATTTATAATATTTGCTTTGATTAAACTCCCCGTATTCACCTTTTTTATTAACGAGCTGAGGTTAGTGGGAGTGAATCTGCCGTCTGCAGGATGAGTGGAGCGTCTCTGCTCCCTGCCTGGAGACTGCTGAGTCCTCTGAACCCGGCAGATTATACTTCATACTACTTTATACTTCCCGTATCTCATGCTTTGCTTATTTTCCTTCTGTAGTCTGCGGCTGCGACTTGGCCCAAGGAGGCTTCTTTATCAAGAACGGGGAGTATCTGTGCACCTTGGATTACCAGCGCATGTACGGGACGCGCTGCAGCGGCTGCGGGGAATTCGTGGAGGGAGAAGTTGTCACCGCGTTAGGGAAGACTTACCACCCCGACTGCTTCGCCTGCACCGCCTGCAAGTGAGTAACCGATGAGAACCCCCCAACCCCCAGCGCTGTATACAAAATATATCCCCAGCGCTGTATACAAAATATATCCCCAGCGCTGTATACAGTAATATAACCCCCAGCGCTGTATACAGTAATATAACCCCCAGCACTGTATACAGTAATATAACCCCCAGCGCTGTATACAGTAATATAACCCCAGTGCTGTATACAGTAATATAACCCCCCAGCGCTGTATACAGTAATATAACCCCCAGCGCTGTATACAGTAATATAACCCCCCAGCGCTGTATACAGTAATATAACCCCCAGCGCTGTATACAGTAATATAACCCCCAGTGCTGTATACAGTAATATAACCCCCAGCGCTGTATACAGTAATATAACCCCCAGTGCTGTATACAGTAATATATCCCCCAGTGCTGTATACAGTAATATAACCCCCCAGCGCTGTATACAGTAATATAACCCCCCAGCGCTGTATACAGTAATACAGCCCCCCAGCGCTGTATACAGTAATATAACCCCCAGCACTGTATACAGTAATATAACCCCCAGCGCTGTATACAGTAATATAACCCCAGTGCTGTATACAGTAATATAACCCCCCAGCGCTGTATACAGTAATATAACCCCCAGCGCTGTATACAGTAATATAACCCCCAGCGATCTATACAGTAATATAACCCCCCAGCGCTGTATACAGTAATATAACCCCCCAGCACTGTATACAGTAATATAACCCCCACCTATACAGTAATATAACCCCCCAGCGCTGTATACAGTAATATAACCCCCAGCGCTGTATACAGTAATATAACCCCCAGCACTGTATACAGTAATATAACCCCCCAGTGCTGTATACAGTAATATAACCCCCCAGCGCTGTATACAGTAATATAACCCCCAGCGCTGTATACAGTAATATAACCCCCAGCGCTGTATACAGTAATATAACCCCCAGCGCTGTATACAGTAATATAACCCCCAGCGCTGTATACAGTAATATAACCCCCCAGCGCTGTATACAGTAATATAACCCCAGCGCTGTATACAGTAATATAACCCCCAGCACTGTATACAGTAATATAACCCCCCCAGCACTGTATACAGTAATATAACCCCCAGCACTGTATACAGTAATATAATCCCCCAGCGCTGTATACAGTAATATAACCCCCCAGCGCTGTATACAGTAATATAACCCCCAGCGCTGTATACAGTAATATACCCCCCAGCGCTGTATACAGTAATATAACCCCCAGCACTGTATACAGTAATATAACCCCCAGCGCTGTATACCGTAATATAACCCCCCAGCGCTGTATACAGTAATATAACCTCCAGCGCTGTATACAGTAATATAACCCCCAGCGCTGTATACAGTAATATAACCCCCAGCGCTGTATACAGTAATATAACCCCCCAGCGCTGTATACAGTAATATAACCCCCAGCGCTGTATACAGTAATATAACCCCCAGCGCTGTATACAGTAATATAACCCCCAGCACTGTATACAGTAATATAACCCCCAGCGCTGTATACCGTAATATAACCCCCCAGCGCTGTATACAGTAATATAACCCCCAGCGCTGTATACAGTAATATAACCCCCAGCGCTGTATACAGTAATATAACCCCCCAGCGCTGTATACAGTAATATACCCCCCCAGCGCTGTATACAGTAATATAACCCCCCGGCGCTGTATACAGTAATATAACCCCCAGCGCTGTATACAGTAATATAACCCCCAGCACTGTATACAGTAATATAACCCTCAGCGCTGTATACAGTAATATAACCCCCACCGCTGTATACAGTAATATAACCCCCAGCGCTGTATACAGTAATATACCCCCCCAGCGCTGTATACAGTAATATAACCCCCAGCGCTGTATACAGTAATATAACCCCCAGCACTGTATACAGTAATATAACCCCCAGCGCTGTATACAGTAATATAACCCCCCAGCGCTGTATACAGTAATATAACCCCCAGCGCTGTATACAGTAATATAACCCCCCAGCGCTGTATACAGTAATATAACCCCCCAGCGCTGTATACAGTAATATAACCCCCAGCGCTGTATACAGTAAACTCCTTTTATCTGCAGCCCTGGAGCCGCCGTCGCTGTCAGTCATGTGATATTTTTGGGTGACTTTCCCGGCTCAAACACCACACTGAGCTGATGCTTTATGGCGATGCTAATGAAGTCCGTTCCTCCATAGACTTTCATTAGTTAGTGTGTCCCACTGGGTGATTTAGAGTGAGTCATTCTATTTCCCCCCACAGGCAGTATGATAAGGAGTCAGGGTGTTTGCAGGAGCGTTTAGTTCTCCCATATGGTGCTCTGCTGTGATGCGCTGTGGTGGGTGAAGCATCTCCGGTGTTAGGAGTCTTTTGTGTTATTTTAAGAATAATAGATATATTCACGTTAGCCCAACAGCCAACCGATGTTTAAATCCCCTCACTGTATTAACCTCTACCACTTCTGCTGGGAGGCTATACCACTTATCTACCACCCTTTTACTCCAGCACAGGCTTTTAAGCTTTTGCGTTTGGATGCTGGCTCGGGAAGAGCCTCCGTCCCCGGCTGTGTTGTTTGCAGAGCGAGGATCACCGGGTGCTGAATTTAGAATTCTTATCTCACCAGATATTAGAAATATTTTGTTATCTGAGATGTTTTTTTGGCTCAGAAGCTCGCAGCTGGTTTTATCTCTCTGCTCTTCTATAAGCGCCCGGCGAGATAAAACCGCTTTACGTACGCCTGGCCAGCCCCGTGCATTCAGCAGCAATCGGCCTGAGGAATGTAACACGTGTGTTACGGAGAACACGCCTCGGGGACTGAACACGGTACACATACGTGTAAGAGAAGGGAGCGTCCCTTTATAGTTACTAACTGCCGGCCCACAGATATAAGTCCGCATTCCATGTATTTATATAGCGCCGGCAGATACCATAGCGCTGTTACATTACATTTATTTATATAGCGCCGGCAGATACCATAGCGCTGTTACATTACATTTATTTATATAACGCCAGCAGATACCGGAGCGCTGTTACATTACATTTATTTATATAGCGCCAGCAGATACCGGAGCGCTGTTACATTACATTTATTTATATAGCGCCAGCAGATACCGGAGCGGTGTTACATTACATTTATTTATATAGCCCCAGCAGATACCGGAGCGCTGTTACATTACATTTATTTATATAGCGCCAGCAGATACCGGAGCGCTGTTACATTACATTTATTTATATAGCGCCGGCAGATACCGGAGCGCTGTTACATGACATTTATTTATATAGCGCCAGCAGATTCCGTAGCGCTGTTACATTACATTTATTTATATAGCGCCAGCAGATACCATAGCGATGTTACATTACATTTATTTATATAGCGCCAGCAGATACCGGAGCGCTGTTACATTACATTTATTTATATAGCGCAAGCAGATACCGGAGCGCTGTTACATTACATTTATTTATATAGCGCCGGCAGATTCCGTAGCGCTGTTACATTACATTTATTTATATAGCGCCGGCAGATACCGGAGCGCTGTTACATGACATTTATTTATATAGCGCCAGCAGATTCCGTAGCGCTGTTACATGACATTTATTTATATAGCGCCAGCAGATTCCGTAGCGATGTTACATTACATTTATTTATATAGCGCCAGCAGATACCATAGCGATGTTACATTACATTTATTTATATAGCGCCAGCAGATACCGGAGCGCTGTTACATTACATTTATTTATATAGCGCAAGCAGATACCGGAGCGCTGTTACATTACATTTATTTATATAGCGCCGGCAGATACCATAGCGCTGTTACATTACATTTATTTATATAGCGCCAGCAGATTCCGTAGCGCTGTTACATTACATTTATTTATATAGCGCCAGCAGATACCATAGCGATGTTACATTACATTTATTTATATAGCGCCGGCAGATACCGGAGCGCTGTTACATTACATTTATTTATATAGCGCCGGCAGATACCGGAGCGCTGTTACATTACATTTATTTATATAGCGCCAGCAGATACCGGAGCGCTGTTACATTACATTTATTTATATAGCGCCGGCAGATACCGGAGCGCTGTTACATTACATTTATTTATATAGCGCCGGCAGATACCGGAGCGCTGTTACATTACATTTATTTATATAGCGCCGGCAGATTCCGGAGCGCTGTTACATGACATTTATTTATATAGCGCCGGCAGATTCCGGAGCGCTGTTACATTACATTTATTTATATAGCGCCAGCAGATACCGGAGCGGTGTTACATTACATTTATTTATATAGCGCCAGCAGATACCGGAGCGCTGTTACATTACATTTATTTATATAGCGCCAGCAGATTCCATAGCGCTGTTACATTACATTTATTTATATAGCGCCGGCAGATTCCGTAGCGCTGTTACATTACATTTATTTATATAGCGCCGGCAGATACCGGAGCGCTGTTACATTACATTTATTTATATAGCGCCGGCAGATACCGGAGCGCTGTTACATTACATTTATTTATATAGCGCCGGCAGATACCGGAGCGCGGTTACATTACATTTATTTATATAGCGCCAGCAGATACCGGAGCGCTGTTACATTACATTTATTTCTATAGCGTCAGCAGATACCGGAGCGCTGTTACATTACATTTATTTATATAGCGCCAGCAGATACCGGAGCGCTGTTACATTACATTTATTTATATAGCGCCAGCAGATACCGGAGCGCTGTTACATTACATTTATTTATATAGAGCCGGCAGATTCCGTAGCGCTGTTACATTATATTTATTTATATAGCGCCGGCAGATTCCGTAGCGATGTTACATTACATTTATTTATATAGCGCCAGCAGATTCCGTAGCGATGTTACATTACATTTATTTATATAGCGCCAGCAGATACCGGAGCGCTGTTACATTACATTTATTTATATAGCGCCAGCAGATACCGGAGCGCTGTTACATTACACTTATTTATATAGCGCCAGCAGATACCGGAGCGCTGTTACATTACATTTATTTATATAGCGCCAGCAGATACCGGAGCGCTGTTACATTACATTTATTTATATAGCGCCAGCAGATACCGGAGCGCTGTTACATTACATTTATTTATAGATACCGGAGCGCTGTTACATTACATTTATTTATATAGCGCCAGCAGATACCGCAGCGCTGTTACATTACATTTATTTATATAGCGCCGGCAGATACCGGAGCGCTGTTACATTACATTTATTTATATAGCGCCAGCAGATACCGGAGCGCTGTTACATTACATTTATTTCTATAGCGCCAGCAGATACCGGAGCGCTGTTACATTACATTTATTTATATAGAGCCGGCAGATTCCGTAGCGATGTTACATTACATTTATTTATATAGCGCCGGCATATTCCGTAGCGCTGTTACATTACATTTATTTATATAGCGCCGGCAGATTCCGTAGCGCTGTTACATTACATTTATTTATATAGAGCCGGCAGATTCCGTAGCGCTGTTACATTATATTTATTTATATAGCGCCGGCAGATTCCGTAGCGATGTTACATTACATTTATTTATATAGCGCCAGCAGATACCGGAGCGCTGTTACATTACACTTATTTATATAGCGCCAGCAGATACCGGAGCGCTGTTACATTACATTTATTTATATAGCGCCAGCAGATACCGGAGCGCTGTTACATTACATTTATTTATATAGCGCCAGCAGATACCGGAGCGCTGTTACATTACATTTATTTATATAGCGCCAGCAGATACCGGAGCGCTGTTACATTACATTTATTTATATAGCGCCGGCAGATACCGGAGCGCTGTTACATGACATTTATTTATATAGCGCCGGCAGATTCCGTAGCGATGTTACATTACATTTATTTATATAGCGCCAGCAGATACCGGAGCGCTGTTACATTACACTTATTTATATAGCGCCAGCAGATACCGGAGCGCTGTTACATTACATTTATTTATATAGCGCCAGCAGATACCGGAGCGCTGTTACATTACATTTATTTATAGATACCGGAGCGCTGTTACAACAGAGTAAAATAAATTCAAATGACACAATAACAAACTGATCCCGGGAGCTTACAATCTAGTCGGTGGTTGAGGATGAGGTGAATCAGTAGGAGAGGACGGCTTGGATGAGGATGAGTTGGTCGTTTAGCTGGCTTGGTTAGGATGCTGGCTGAGAGTGCTGGGAATTCCGCGTGTGCTGAACAGGTGTTTTCTGCTGTCAGATTTTATGTAATACACAGAATTTTTGGCTTCTCCACCTTTAGAAAATATCTTCCAGAACACGGATTCGGGTGGAAAAAGCACCACACTGAGCCGATGCTTTATGGCAGTGAAGTCTGTTCCTAACGTCGTCCATAGACTTTCATTAGTCAGAAAGTCAGGCTTGGTGAATAAGACCGAGCCATTCTATTGCCCCCCACAGGCAGTATGTAAGTCGGGGTGTTTAGTAGATCGGGGATCAGATAACAGAGCGAGAATCATACAAACGGCTGATATGCAGCTGCCTGAAAACTTTATATTATGGGGGGAAAAACTACAACTGGGGTAAAAATGAAAACCGCGTGAGATTTCAGAAAACCTCTCTTTAATGCGATCCGAGGAATAAAAAACGTTGTGTTCCAGGCGGACTCGCTGTCCCTGAATGGGCTCGTTTTCATTAATACTGATTTATTACTCAAATTCTACCCCCTTTACCAGCCCTCCCGAAACCCATTCATTAAAAAGCCGTTAAAGCCGCGGTAAGCGGGCAGTTTTTGGGCACGGATTTATTTTTATTATTTTCTAAATGAAAAAAAATGGTTTTCTGTCTCTTTTTATGATGCAAATTCTGCAATTCTGGTTTTATTAAAGACTCCATTAAGAAATTCTCAATAGAAAGTGGCTGCAGAGCGTTCAAATTTGGTATTTAGGCATTTTAATATTTGAAATGTTAAATTTTTTAGTAATAAATCAGTCCCAAAAACCCACAAAAGTCTAAAAATACACGTTAAATACCCACAAAAACACATTTATAAATATAACATATATCAGGGAATATATAGAGTTAAACGCCATGATTAACCAATGACAAGGAAGCGGGGTATAGCGAGAGCCTCCTATTGGCTGGACACTCACGCCTCTTTGCCCATCTCAACCCAATCAGCAATGGATACATTTTCCCAAATAACATGTGATAAAATTCCCAATAGATTGTAAGCTCATAAGAGCAGGGCCCTTTTTGTGTTGATGTTACTTTTATTAGTGCATGTTGTTAATTTTAATGTTATTGTTAAATTGCAACGGCGCTACGGAATGTAATAATTAATAATCAGAGGGTGGTAGATAAGTGGAACAGCCTCCCAGCAGAGGTGGTAGAGGTTAATCCCGTGAGGGTATTAAACATGCATGGGACAGACATATTGCTCTTGTACTGCTGCTAATGCTGACCCCGTTTATGGTGTGCAGGGGTCCTTAAACCTTTTACACTTAAAGACCCCCAATGGATTGCTCAATGTCTCCCCATCCCCCTTTATTGATAATTTAATTTTAGGGGCATGGATACCCCTGGTTAGGACCCCCTGGCTCTGATGGAAGGTCCAGAGGTATACCATTTTCTTACCATTTATTCCTTCCCGATTTACAATGAAGAAAGCCCATCTCTGTTGCTATATTTGTCTGGCGGGGGCTCCGCCGGTCAGCGGCGGGGGGGGGGTCTTGGCGAGGGTCCCGGTTACATATATAAACTTTAAATTGACTAGAATAAGCATTTCTCTGTTTTTGTCTCCTTTGTCCTGCAGACGCCCCTTCCCCCCCGGCGACCGCGTAACGTTTAACGGGCGAGATTGTCTTTGCCAGGCTTGTGCCGCGCAGCCGATGTCACCGGGGCCGAGAGAGCTGTCCGCGTCCAGTGAGTGCCCGTTCCATGCCTTCTAATGCCATGCTATTAATATTATTCTATTATTATTCTATTATTATTATTATTATTAATTTTATCATTATTATTACTAATATTACTAAAATTACTATTTAATATTACGAGAATTATTATCCATATTATTGAACGTATTAATATTATTAGCATTGTAATTACTATTATTAATTTGGAACCCTTCTTATGTACTTATTTTTACTGTCAATATTATTATTCTAATCATTGTAATTATTATTAGCATTATTATTATTAATTGGGAACGCCTCTCGAGGACTCAGAAGTCTGTTCCTTCCCTGTACATTGTTCTAGCAGAATCAGCGCAGTTACAATGTATGGAGTTCTGCGGCGTTACAGTAACTCGCGACGCGTGTACAGAACATACATCTGACTTCGCTGTTTGTTACTTTGTATTAATCGAATATTCCTCTAATCGAGCTTTTTATATATTTCTGGTTTAATTCTATACTAAAACGATAAGAGTTTAACCTGCAAAAAAAACAAAGAAAACGAGTCGCGTGAAATCAAGGGGAATTTTATGGGACATTAAACGTCTTTCCAAGGGCTTGGCGTAGGAGATGAGACATACGTGACACATAGAACACGTGATACATGTGATATGCTACACATAGGACACGTGATACATGTGATATGCTACACATAGGACACGTGATACATGTGATATGCTACACATAGGACACGTGATACATGTGATATGCTACACATAGGACACGTGATACATGTGATAAGCTACACATAGGACACGTGATACATGTGATATGCTACACATAGGACACGTGATACATGTGATATGCTACACATAGGACACGTGATACATGTGATATGCTACACATAGGACACGTGATACATGTGATATGCTACACATAGAACACGTGATACATGTGATATGCTACACATAGGACACGTGGCACATGACAGGAGGGCGTGTGCCAAACGCTGCAGTTCCCGAAATCCAGACGCACGAGGGCCATGTCTGCTAAACGCGTCGCCAAGCTGTCAGACGCTTATAGTTGTGTTTATCCACATGATACGTTTGAATGAGTTATTTCCATACTTCCCAACAATTCTGGATCTTGCAGTACAGTCCTGATTTTTGAACGCTGTCCAGGGTAGTGGCCCCCACTGAGGGGGGATCTTAAGCCAGTTGGGGGAATCCTCTCTCACCTGAGGGCCCCAGGGAGCTGTTGCACGGGGCCCCCACACAGCCTTTCAGGGGTACCCTGTCCAAGAGAAGGTTGTGAGGGTGAACAGGAATATTTTATTAAGAGAGTGGTAGAGAAGTGGAACAACGTCCCAGCAGAAGTGGTAGAGGCCGATCTGGCCTTTAGTAGACCTTAAAAACCTCCCCTAAATTTATATTTATTATTTATTCCAGAATTAGCCCCAGGAAAACATTTATTCCGGAAGATTTAGCAGTTTTTTTCAGCGTCCGTTACTTGGCCCGAGGTTTGTCTTTCTTCCTGGGATTAGATGGGGCTTTTGCGATGTTATTTATAGTTGTTTAGACTTGTTTTTTTGGACGGACGCCCCCACCAGTCTTGCTCCCCCCCACCTGTCTTGCTCCCCCCCACGTGTCTCGCCCCCCCTCACACTTCTCGCCCCCCCCTCACGTGTCTCGCCCCCCAGGCACACCTATTGTCTGCTGCCTCCCTAAACTAGTCTCAGTCGGGACTCATATCAGAGATTCACCAGAAGCTGCCGCCCCCCCGCCCCGCGGCCTCCGACTTGCAGTGATTTTTTGGATAAGTCGCATGTGTTAAGCACTGAGTATACCTGCAGGGGACGCCGGCTCGTGAACTATTTACTCCTCACCTTCTCATCTGATAGCAAATTCACGTTTAGAACCGAATCTAGAACATCGTATTATTCAAAGAGTGCGTTAGTTTTGGGATTAAGGTGAGAGTGAGAATTAATTAAGGAGAACGGAACAAGACGGACTCCCGATTGGATGGCCAGAGATTTAGATAGAATAGAAGGAGTTTTCCTTTAATGAAAGGGTGGTAGATAAGTGTAACAGCCTCCCAGCAGAAGTGGTAGAGGGTAATACAGTGGGGGTATTAGACATGCATGGGATAGACATACGGCTCCTGTATCTAAGACGAGACCGACGACTGATTAAGGTTTGAGTCTTCACAGCAGGAGAAACGGGAGACTAGACGGGGGCCGGATGGGGCCGGGAAATTCTGGGTTTTTATTTAATAACAAATGATGTCGAAATTATCGAACCAGAAAATGTCAAACACATTTTTTTCCTGTATTTTCCAAAATTCCTATTTCTGACATTTTTCTCACAGCATCCAAATTTTTAGAAATGTTTGTTCTGATTTTTGCCCCGAGCAGCCCGGTCCCCTCAAAACCCCCCTCAAAACCCCGCCCCCTCAAAACCCCGCTCCGTCCCCCGAGGGCCCCGCTCGGTCCGTAGCTCCGCGTGCTGCTTGCGCAAGCAGAAGATTTGCTGGACTGTCAGCCGCCTGGACCTGCGCGGTTAGGATGGAGTTTGTTAAATAATCAGCGTTTCAGGGGCCGGGGAAAAAAAACTGCTTGAAAATCTGGGTTTCACCTGAAATCATTAACCAGCTGGCATGTCTGGAAATCCAAAGGCAGCCGGGGCGGAAAAACATCAAGGGATCCTGCCTTTCCAATTAAAGTAGTGGTTGGGGTGCTCGGAGTCACTGCTGCCGTCAGCTGAGGACGCTTTGTAGCAGAAAACAGAACGTTCTATAAGTTTCATAAAAAGCCGATCCGCTGAATCAGTAATAATTCTACAAAACAAAGCAGATTCCGCTAAAAGCCCCGAAAGGCAATTAATCCCCTCCCGGGCCGGTGCTGAGTAATGAAAAACATCTATCGGGGGCCGAGCGGACAGCGTGCTCCGGGACAGACATATGATTGAAATGCTGATGAATGTTTAACCCTTTGCTGGCCACCAACACGGCACTCTATGTCCGAGTATTAAGCTCAAATACTTTTGGTAATAGCTGCCAACTGCCCAGATTTTCAGAGAACAGTCCCTGGTGGGAAGGGCCCTTTTTTCTTCGGGGGAAGCCAGGGGCCACTAACACCAGCACCACCAAACACCCCCGAGGTTTCATTCCTGGCGGCTTTTCTCGGACCCCCGCTTGGCGCCTGCTTTTTTTGTCCGGCCCTTTAAGCGGCAAGAGCTTGAGGGAGGAATAGCTTCGGGGCCCCTCTGGTAAGTCTCGCGGGGCCCCTATGGTAAGTCTCGCGGGGCCCCTATGGTAAGTCTCGCGGGGCCCCTGTATAACCTCTATACTGATAGGGATGTAAGAATTGCCTCAATGGGTTTTATATAAAGACTCCAAAATTGCGGAGTTATTGATCCCCCCCCCAAAAAAAATAATATCCCATGGAAACCGAAAACATGGCAGCTGCGGTATCCGTGGGCAACGCCGTCTCATTAAATGCCAGGGGT
The DNA here is from genome assembly GCF_027358695.1 of Spea bombifrons. Taxonomy (NCBI): domain Eukaryota; kingdom Metazoa; phylum Chordata; class Amphibia; order Anura; family Pelobatidae; genus Spea; species Spea bombifrons. The sequence continues at coordinate 37,044,569 of NC_071097.1, read as the reverse complement.
CCGGGGTATCTGCGGGATTTGTCGCTAAGCCCTCTTAGAAAGCTCATTTTCTGTTAACATATGGAGGGGATTTATATATTTAACCCTTTGCAAGGAGGGGTGAGAGACGCAGAGAAGTCCGTCGTCAGCCCGCCGCTGATCAAAGGGTTAAATCCGCTTAATTGTGAACATTTTGCATTATTTGTAAAAAGCTGCAGGAATTTTTCTTTTTTTTTGTTAAATTCCTTTTCCTCCCCAAATTTAGGAAGACGCGTAGAAAAAAAAACCTTGCGTGACGTAACCTTTTGTTTCCATTTGAAGAAGAGACCCCCGAGGTCCCGAAAGCTTATGGAATTTTACATCTTTTTTTCTGTCGACCCAATAAAAAATGATCAACTTTTTCCTGTACGATTTAACCATTTAGGTTTTGGGGCCGAACGGACGGGTTAAAACTTTCCATTTTTAGGTTTTTACGTCTTAAAATCAGAAGAAACTTTTAAACCCTAATCCCCGCCCCAGAGTACCCTTTCCAGCCACGGGAGCCCCTGCGATCCACGGGCCGGGCCACGGGCCATGCGTTCCACAGCTTCACAGCCCTCACCGTACCGAACATCTCTCATGATGAAGCCGCAGCTCCTCCGAGCTTTAAAAACGGCCTTTAGATAAAGTTTTAGAAACGGAAATTTAATAAAATTATTTCTTTTCGGAGATTATTAGTAGATTTTCATAGTGGGATTTACTGATTTTAATTCCCGACCTCTGAGTGCAGTTTTTTTTTGCTTTTAAAACCCAGAACTTGCCGGCAGATCGGCCCCGGCGGCCCCCGTCTAGTCCCCGTTTCTCCTGCTGTAACGACTCAAACCTTAATCAGCCGTTGGTCTCGTCTTAGATTCAGGAGCCGTATGTCTATCCCATGCATGTTTAATACCCTCACTGCATTACCCTCTACCACCTCTGCTGGGAGGCTGTTCCACTTATCTACCCCCTCTCAGTAAAGTTAAAATGTGAAGCTCCTTTGTCTCCCAGCGATGATGTATTAAGACAGGGGCGTCCAACCTGCGGCCCTCCAGCTGCTGCAGGACTACATCTCCCATAATGCTCTTTCACCTAAGTGGTTGATAGAGGAGTATGGGAGATGTAGTTCTGCAACATCTGGAGGGCCGCAGGTTGGACAGCCCTGTATTAAGAGTTGTAGGGTTCGTAGGCAGTAATACCGAGCTTTGTTTGTCCGTCGCTTGCGCTCCGTCTCTCCAGATGTATTAACTCTTTCAGCAGATTATTTTAAAGCAGAACCTCCGCGGGTAACAGGCCGCTGGTTGTATTGAATAATGTCGTGTAAAGTGTTTTTTTTCTCCATATCCTTATTTTTGTTTTCTGGATCTTCCGGCCCCCCGGGACGGGAGAAGAAACGTCGTTTTCAGCGAGAATCCTGCTATTTTCTGTAATTTCATAGCGCGATGTAACAGTAAAGAGAAAGGTCTGAAGAGGCAGTTCCACTATTCTGCGTAACCACATAGGAGCCCCTAATCCAGATTTTCTTCTTTTACTGGAATTTCTGTTTTAAATGTTACATTCTGCCGTATATAATAAATAAATATATATTAAAAACCCATCGTAACCTCCTGTTCTGGGGATCTGCCTGATTATTCCTCCCCATTAAGTTCTTTTTCCCCTATTGTCTGGTTGCTGATTGCTGCTGATTGGCTGCAGGGAAGGCACTTAATTGATGAGCTAATGCTGGCTCTGCCACAGGCTGCCACTGGTCACAATGTTCCTAACACAATTACACTGATTGACAAACGGTAGAAAGCAGATTTCACGGATATTCTTATTGCCGGAATCCGCTCCTAATCCGCGCCGTTTCAGATTATTCGGAGAAATCTATCCCATCACTTACTTTTATTAAACTTTGCAAACAAAGGATTACCCGGGAATCCGGTCCCCGCGCGAGTAATCGTTGAGCGTTCATTTCATTAATCTGCGGCCGGAGCGTTTTGCAATCTATTTAGTGTTGTTTTGGCCGCTGAAATCAAATCGCCGGCTCTCGTCAGCTTTATTGTCGTCTGCTGTAAGCCGCTGGAAATATTACCCGGAAATAAACATGAACTGTACAGCACTGCGCAATATGACGGCGATATATAAAACAATAAATAATAATAACTGATATGACGAGCAGCCGACAGCGAGTATCCGGCTTCTGCCTCCCAGGAGATCAGATGGAAATTATAACGGCATTAATAATAATTTCACAAAAAATACTTATTTTATATTATTCAACAATAAAACCTAAACAATCGCATCCCTTATTCATAAAATGTGCATGAAATTCACCGGATTCTGGGTTTTTATAAAATGTCTCATTCCGCTCACATGTGGAATACCGGCGCCATCTAGTGGAGAGTTTTCTGTTTGCACCCTTTATACGAAGGGTAACTGCTAGGAATTATTAATTGATTTGCCGGATATGGCGCCATCATATTCCACGGCGCTGTACAATAAAAATCAACGCCCCCAGATAACAGCATGGATAGAAACAAACGGCGAGACGGGCCCTGCTCAAAGAGCTTACAATCTAGAAGGAGGTGAGGTGTGTTGCAAGAGGTTAAAATGCAGATGACATTGTTTTTATTTATATAGCGCCAGCAGATTCCGTAGCGGTGTATGTTTGAGGTAGACTGGTGATTAAATCAATGATATTATTGAGGTATTATTGCCAGCTGCCAAGGAGCATGACTCTCATTAAGCTCATCCAGGCAGAAGGATATTCTTAGCCAGCAGACATTGGATCAAAAGATACATAAGATCTAATTTATGAACAAAAGTGAGTGAATTCAACTAACAGCCTGCCGAGTCCTCACTCACCCCCACCCTAAAAAAAGCTGTTATTCGAAGATGCTGATAATAATCCGCCTATCAACAGAGAATGGATTCTTTCATTTAGAAACCTAGAACCTGCTGGCAGATCGGCCCTACCACTTCTGCTGGGAGGCTGTTCCACTTACCAACCATTTTTTCATTCTTTTTTTTTATATCCAGGGATTGTCTTTTTTATTTACGAAATGAGAACATTATTAAACCGTTCTGTTATACCCAAGATTGCTCAAGGTAGCCCAAAGTTCCTTAGTTTAGCTGATAAATCAGAGCGTTTCTCTTTAAGTCTCGTAGTTTATCGCTCTCTGCTCCTGGTCCTTGGATCCAATCTGATTTAAAGTCAGGAATCAGGAGTGAGGCCGCCCCGAGCGCCCAGACCCGGCCGTTCCTGCTGCCTCCGGTTTGTGCCGGATCTGCAGAACTTCCTAATTCCACCGATCCGTGCAGAGGGGCTCGAGGAGGACGGTAAAGGTTCTGTCCCACTGGGATGGAGCGATCGGCTGCCAGGAGGGGTACCCAGGGCTCATTATAATAATATTATCGTTAGATTTAAAAATGTTTATTTCCGCAATAACCACAATAATCCGCAATAACATATTTCCCTGCAGACTAGTCAGGAACTCGAGATATTTTGATATTAGCTGCTTTTTGTAAAGATTCATTATTATGATATTTTTTAATGTGGGCTTTTAATATGTTATAGTTATGCTTGTGGATGCTAATTGGAAGTAATAAGGGCAGTAGATTAGTGGAACAGCCTCCCAGCAGAAGTGGTAGAGGGTAATACAGTGAGGGGATTAAACATGCATGGGATAGACATACGGCTCCTGAATCTAAGACGAGACAAACGACTGATTAAGGTTTGAGTCTTTACAGCAGGAGAAACGGGTGACTAGAGGGGGGCCGTCGGGGGCCGATGTGCAGGCGGGTTCTGGGTTCTTATTTAATAAACAATGATGTTTTGGGCTCTTCTAGTTAAATGGTTCCTCCGGGATTCCCGTGTGTCGCGTTTGAACGTTTGAGGGATGAGATGCGTTTTGTTTTCTGCGTGGTTTCCGGTCAGGAGTTTCTCGGTGCGCTGCAGTAAGATCCGACCTTGCTACGTCCTTCTCACCGGATACGCTGAATTTGGTTGGGTAACAAAGGCTTAAAAAGCAGCCAATCATCAGAGTCGGGCCAGGTGCATGCTGGGAATGTTACTCCAGAAGCTGTTACTTAAAAATATTTATGATTTATGAGCCATTAATACAGATTTAACCCATTCTCATCTTCTCTCGATTAACGTTTTTTTCATCCTCGAAATTCCATGTATTTTTGTTTTTTTTCTCTGTTATTGCTTCTCGCTGCCAGAACAAATCAGTAGAGGATCCCGAGCACGATGATGATGATGATGATGTAGGGTTGGCCGGGTTATATATATATATATGTATGTATAGTGGACATTGTATTAACCCTTGCTTGTGCTTTCAGGTTGTGCCGGCTGCGGACGGGACATTAAGAACGGCCAGGCGTTACTCGCACTCGACAAGCAGTGGCACTTGGGGTGTTTCAAATGCAAAGCCTGCGGGAAAGTCCTGACCGGCGAATACATCAGCAAGTAAGCCTCAGAAACCACGCGCTCTCCGTGTGACCCCAAAACCTCGGCACCCGCGGGGCGTCCGCTTCATTCATGCGAAGAAATAACTCCGGTGCAGCAGCCGCGGGCGCGATCTCCAAAAATTCCCTTTAATTCTTTACCTTTTAACTCACTGATCCGGTACCAGGTTCAACACCTCGGAGGTCTCTTCTTCACATGGGATAGCAAACTAAGGACCGAGAAGACATGGTGTGGACATTGATCTCAAATACATTTGAAGATGGGACCTCCGAGTTCTTGTTCTGGGAAAAGTGTAACGGAAACCCCTTTTCTCTGAGACCGACGCCGTAAAATATATTCTAGGTGAATGGTGCTGGTCAGCTGTCAGTAGAGGGGTAACGATGATTGGCAGCTGTCAGTTTAAGGGAGAGGGTTAAGTTGGTTTCCAAGGTGATTGCTCTGTGTTTAAAATGTTACATTAGAACTGCTCTCTCAAAAAACACAGCGACAGGGGCCAAGTAAACTGCTTCCAGTCCTTTAATAGATACAGTCTTCCTCTGATAATGTATATTATAATGTATAGCATTACACAGTTACCCCCCTCTATTAATAATGCCGCACTTATATATGATTGGTGGGCATGTGATCGCCCCGGAAGATGGTGAATATAATATTAATATTAATTAATTCTTCTTCTCCAGGGACGGGTCGCCGTACTGCGAAAAAGATTACCAGCTACTGTTTGGGGTGAAGTGCGAGGCCTGCCACGAATTCATCACCGGGAAGGTCCTGGAGGTAGGTCCCAGCGCTGTATATATATATATATATACCCCCGGCACTGTATACAGTAACAACCCCCCGTCACTGTATACAGTAATATAACCCCCAGCGCTGTATACACTAATATAACCCCCAGCGCTGTATACAGTAATATAACCCCCAGCGCTGTATACAGTAATATAACCCCCAGCGCTGTATACAGTAATATAACCCCCAGCGCTGTATACAGTAATATAACCCCCAGCGCTGTATACAGTAATACCCCCCCAGCGCTGTATACAGTAATATAACCCCCAGCACTGTATACAGTAATATAACCCCCCAGCGCTGTATACAGTAATATAACCCCCAATACTGTATACAGTAATATAACCCCCAGCGCTATATACAGTAATATAACCCCTGCGCTGTATACAGTAATATAACCCCCAGCGCTGTATACAGTAATATAACCCCAGCGCTGTATACAGTAATATAATCCTCAGCGCTGTATACAGTAATATAACCCCCCAGCGCTGTATACAGTAATATAACCCCCCAGTGCTGTATACAGTAATATAACCCCCCAGCGCTGTATACAGTAATATAACCCCCAGCACTGTATACAGTAATATAACCCCCCATGCTGTATACAGTAATATAACCCCCAGCGCTGTATACAGTAATATAACCCCCAGCGCTGTATACAGTAATATAACCCCCAGCACTGTATACAGTAATATAACCCCCAGCGCTGAATGCGGTGATACAGAATGAAGCCCTCTACAATTGGCCACGAGGGGGCAGTAATCATCAATAAAGTACATGAATCAGCCCCTCTACCCCCGATTTACAAACCTTTGCATGGTTTTTCACTTAATTCTTTAAGCTGCATGGTATGGAATCATTAGATGGACGATACAATTATAAAACATACGAAAATTCCAAAGTTTGGAGTCACTTAAAAATGTCCTTGTTTTTGAAAGAAAAGCATTTTGTCCATTAAAATAACATGAAATAGAATCAGAAATTCCAGCGCAGGCGGGGTTTATGTTGGAAATGACTATTTTTAATCTGTTCATGTCCCCCCCATCACTCCTGGGTTCCAATGGCCCTTTATCACTCCCATCACTCCTGTGTTCCAATGGCCCTTTATCACTCCCATCACTCCTGTGTCCCAATGGCCCTTTATCACTCCCATCACTCCTGTGTTCCAATGGCCCTTTATCACTCCCATCACTCCTGTGTTCCAATGGCCCTTTATCACTCCCATCACTCCTGTGTTCCAATGGCACGTTGTGTTCGCTGATCCAAGTTTAAGTTTAAAAGGATAATTGATGGTTAGAATTAGAAACCCTTTTTGTAATTATGTTACGGCCAGAAATGTATTTGTTTTCTATGAAAACAGCTGAGTGACCCCAAACTTTTGAACGGTCTTGTGTATGTGTATATAGTGTGTGTATATAGTGTGTATACATTGTATTTATTATTAGAATTATTTGAACTCCTTTATCTCCTGTTTTTTTCTGTTCTATTTAGCTGTAATTACGTGTTTATTATTATTATTATTATTGGTATAATTATTGTTATTATTATTGTTATTATTATTGTTGTTATTATTGTTGTTGTTATTATTGTATATTTATAAACATATATGTGCATGCAGTCGTATGATTGTTTCCGTGCGCTCTGTATGTATATACTGTATGTTTATAAGGATGTATATCTGTGTATATAGTTAAATAAGATGTTGTCAGGGAAACCGAGGTCACAATCCTTCCAGGGGCCCCTCGCAGAGCGGAGACGAGAAATAGTTGAAAATCAGCCACTTCCTGCTGGCGGAGATCGGGGGGGGGGCTTTTCTCACGGGGTGTTATTTTCTTCACTGGTAATAACCCCAATTATACGGTGACCGGGTGTATAAATGCCGGGGGCCGGTTACTAAATCACCTGGAGAGTGTGAGTGCTGCGCGTCGAGTGCATCGAGGGGTTAAATACCTAGTTTCTCTAAGTGCCCCAATTGCCCTGAAGACCTCCACAAAGCGGCGCCAGACGCTCCTTGTGGGGTATTTAAAGCCTGAAGGATGAGACTTGCGGGTGGCAGGACTGGGCTTAGAGAATATCTCGAGATAATTATCTCTCACATTATGGAAGTACGGAGCTGCTGGTAGACGTGGAACAGGATCGGGGGTCTCGCTATTATCTCCAGTAATATAGGCAGTCAGCCTTAACCCGCCGCAGCTCGCCGTGACGAACCCTCTTGGCTTCACCAGCCGTTATCACATCGGGGTTTGTGTTCCCCACTCATAACGGGGATGCGGTGTGTGACCCCACCACCTATAGTGTGGTAGATAAATGGAACAGCTTCCCAGCAGAGGTGGTAGAGGGTAATGCAGTGAGAGTATTAAACATGCATGGGATAGACATCCGGCTCCTGAATCTAAGACGAGACCAACGACTGATTAAGGTTTGAGTCGTTACAGTGAAATGGATGACTAGACGGGGGCCGGATGGGGCCGATCTGCCGACAGGTTCTATGTTTCCACAGCCGGTCCATCTTTAGTGCTTCTCACTTGGACCAGTAATAATTCCCCGAGGTAAAAATAACTCCTGTGACTCCCGTACGTCGCCGGAGGGTAATAACGGGAGGTCAGTTATTATCTACATGCGTGTTTCAGGCACAGTACACAGAATTTTCGTCATGGAGCTGCTGGAATTTTCACGTTGTTACATTGTAGCCGTTGGGGAGACAGAGGGGTGCGCGGGGCCCCCGTCACCCCCACATATTCACCCATCTGTGCAACAACCGGCAACCAAATGCCCTTCCCAGAAATAATTCTTCAATCACCATATTTCTACATCATTCACCTGGTGTGACACACCCCTCTCTACCTGGGACTGGTGTGACACACCCCTCTCTACCTGGGACCAGTGTGCCACACCCCCTCTCTACCTGGGACCAGTGGGCCACACCCCTGTGTACCTGGGACTGGCGTGACACACCCCTCTCTACCTGGGACTGGCGTGACACACCCCTCTCTACCTGGGACTGGCGTGACACACCCCTCTCTACCTGGGACTGATGTGACACACCCCTCTCTACCTGGGACTGGCGTGACACACCCCTCTCTACCTGGGACTGATGTGACACACCCCTCTCTACCTGGGACCAGTGGGCCACACCCCTCTCTACCTGGGATCCGTGTATCACGCTCCTCTCTAATTGGGTCCATTGTGTCACATCTCTCTGTACCTGGGAGCCCATGCCACGCACCTCTGCACCTGAGACCAACCTTTCACATCCTTCTACCTAGGACCCTCACCCCCTCTCTACCTGGGACGGACATATAACACCCCCGGATCTATGTGTGGCCCCCCTCTGCACCCGGGACCGGTGTGTCGCACTCTTCCCCTCTCTCCTCTCTACCTGCTGTTGTCACGCCCCTCTCCACCTGGCCTGTCACAGTGCTTCTCTCCTCCCCGTCCATCCCAGACTCTGCTGGAACGCGTTTCCCGAGCGGGCGGGATGTTTTTTGCTTCCCTGGCTGGCTGCTGATCTCTGTTGTTTGCGTCGTGCGAGCGAACGCCGGATCCCTCTCTCTCTGCAGAGATCTCTCGTTATGTAACAGAAGAGTCTATGAAAAGCGTCGTCGTCCCCGCGGAGCGGCAGAGCAGCGCGGCTGCTGCCTCCGGAATCATCTCTCACATACAGCAGCGGATCGAAAGCCCAGAGCCGCCCGCGGGACGCCGGCCGGGGGTGAGTGTCGCTCCGATTATACTCTGTGCTGCGCCCTTCCACCCGCCGCATGCCCCGGGGTTCAAATCCCAGGCGATTCGGAAAATGAATTCATTTAGTAAACAGATTTATTTAACAATTTAATGGGGAGATTCATCGACATAGAAACCTACAACCTGCCGGTAGATCGGCCCCATCCGGCCCCCGTCTAGTTGCCGTTTCTCCTGCTGTAACGACTCAAACCTTAATCAGTCGTTGGTCTCGTCTTAGATTCAGGAGCTGTATGTCTATCCCATGCATGTTTAATCCCCTCACTGTATTACCCTCTACCACTTCTGCTGGGAGGCTGTTCCACTTATCTATAACCATCCTTCAGACTCTTTCTTGTACATGTGACCCTGGAATAAACGATCCAGAATCAAATAACACAATCTCTCCTGGTAGGAATCTATTCCCCGTGTAGAATTGTAGCACATTAATTACAGGTACATGCACCCCACGGGGTTAATCCAGCCTGCGAAGGGTTTACTGAATTCCAGGATTTATTAAGAAGGGGAGAACTTTTATTTTTTAAAATAAGGATTTCTTTGATTTATACCCCAAAGTCTTACGCCCCCCCATCTCTGTAAATGTTTAATGCATCATATTAATTAGATCAGGAAAGGGGCATTCATCGCTGAATTGTGGATCTGAGGAGTTTTGGGGGATTTTTTGAGTATTTGGCTGTTTGATTCATTTAGCTTTTTGTGGGATATTCTATCTTTTAACCCCTTGCATCCCTGCTGTTTTGAGGCTGAAAAACCCGTTCTTGACACCTCTTTTCTTTTTCTTGTTGTTTGTTGTTAATGCGCTGACATCGGCTTCTCTGGGAGTCGCGTTCCGCCTCAGGGCCGCCGTTAGCGAGAGATGATGGGGGTCTCGGTGATCTCTGGGGGTCTCACTTACCTGATCACAAAAATCTCTTCCACATATACGGAGAGAGTGGTAGATAAGTGGAACAGCCCTGTTACTGTAACCCCCCCCCAGCGCTGTATACAGTAATATAACCCCCAGCGCTGTATACAGTAATATAACCCCCCCAGCGCTGTATACAGTAATATAACCCCCAGCGCTGTATACAGTAATATACCCCCAGCGCTGTATACAGTAATATAACCCCCAGCGCTGTATACAGTAATATAACCCCTGCGCTGTATACAGTAATATAACCCCCAGCGCTGTATACAGTAATATAACCCCCAGCGCTGTATACAGTAATATAACCCCCAGCACTGTATACAGTAATATAACCCCCAGCGCTGTATACAATAATATAACCCCCAGCGCTGTATACAGTAATATATCCCCAGCGCTGTATACAGTAATATAACCCCAGCACTGTATACAGTAATATAACCCCCAGTGCTGTATACAGTAATATAACCCCCAGCGCTGTATACAGTAATATAACCCCCAGCGCTGTATACAGTAATATAACCCCCAGCACTGTATACAGTAATATAACCCCCAGCGCTGTATACAATAATATAACCCCCCAGCACTGAATACAGTAATATAACCCCCCAGCACTGTATACAGTAATATAACCCCCAGCGCTGTATACAGTAATATAACCCCCCAGCACTGTATACAGTAATATAACCCCCCAGCACTGTATACAGTAATATAACCCCCCAGCGCTGTATACAGTAATATAACCCCCAGCACTGTATACAGTAATATAACCCCCAGCGCTGTATACAGTAATATAACCCCCAGCGCTGTATACAGTAATATAACCCCCAGCACTGTATACAGTAATATAACCCCCCAGCACTGTATACAGTAATATAACCCCCCAGCACTGTATACAGTAATATAACCCCCAGCGCTGTATACAGTAATATAACCCCCCCGCGCTGTATACAGTAATATAACCCCCAGCGCTGTATACAGTAATATAACCCCCAGCACTGTATACAGTAATATAACCCCCAGCGCTGTATACAGTAATATAACCCCCCAGCGCTGCATACAGTAATATAACCCCCCCAGCGCTGTATACAGTAATATAACCCCCCAGCACTGTATACAGTAATATAACCCCCCCGCACTGTATACAGTAATATAACCCCCAGCGCTGCATACAGTAATATAACCCCCCGCGCTGTATACAGTAATATAACCCCCCAGCGCTGCATACAGTAATATAACCCCCCCAGCGCTGTATACAGTAATATAACCCCCCAGCACTGTATACAGTAATATAACCCCCAGCACTGTATACAGTAATATAACCCCCCCGCACTGTATACAGTAATATAACCCCCCAGCGCTGTATACAGTAATATAACCCCCAGCGCTGTATACAGTAATATAACCCCCCAGCGCTGTATACAGTAATATAACCCCCCAGCGCTGCATACAGTAATATAACCCCCCGCGCTGTATACAGTAATATAACCCCCCAGCACTGTATACAGTAATATAACCCCCAGCGCTGTATACAGTAAAATAACTCCCGCGCTGTATACAGTAATATAACCCCCAGCGCTGTATACAGTGATATAACCCCCAGCGCTGTATACAGTAATATAACCCCCCAGCACTGTATACAGTAATATAACCCCCCAGCACTGTATACAGTAATATAACCCCCCAGCGCTGTATGCAGTAATATAACCCCCAGCACTGTATACAGTAATATAACCCCCAGCGCTGTATACAGTAATATAACCCCCAGCGCTGTATACAGTAATATAACCCCCAGCACTGTATACAGTAATATAACCCCCCAGCACTGTATACAGTAATATAACCCCCCAGCACTGTATACAGTAATATAACCCCCAGCGCTGTATACAGTAATATAACCCCCCCGCGCTGTATACAGTAATATAACCCCCAGCGCTGTATACAGTAATATAACCCCCCAGCGCTGCATACAGTAATATAACCCCCCGCGCTGTATACAGTAATATAACCCCCCAGCGCTGCATACAGTAATATAACCCCCAGCACTGTATACAGTAATATAACCCCCCAGCACTGTATACAGTAATATAACCCCCAGCACTGTATACAGTAATATAACCCCCCCGCACTGTATACAGTAATATAACCCCCCAGCGCTGTATACAGTAATATAACCCCCAGCGCTGTATACAGTAATATAACCCCCCAGCGCTGTATACAGTAATATAACCCCCCAGCGCTGCATACAGTAATATAACCCCCCGCGCTGTATACAGTAATATAACCCCCCAGCACTGTATACAGTAATATACCCCCCCAGCGCTGTATACAGTAATATAACCCCCAGCGCTGTATACAGTAATATAACCCCCCAGCGCTGCATACAGTAATATAACCCCCCCAGCGCTGTATACAGTAATATAACCCCCCAGCACTGTATACAGTAATATAACCCCCCCGCACTGTATACAGTAATATAACCCCCCAGCGCTGCATACAGTAATATAACCCCCCGCGCTGTATACAGTAATATAACCCCCCAGCGCTGCATACAGTAATATAACCCCCCAGCGCTGTATACAGTAATATAACCCCCCAGCACTGTATACAGTAATATAACCCCCAGCACTGTATACAGTAATATAACCCCCCCGCACTGTATACAGTAATATAACCCCCCAGCGCTGTATACAGTAATATAACCCCCAGCGCTGTATACAGTAATATAACCCCCCAGCGCTGTATACAGTAATATAACCCCCCAGCGCTGCATACAGTAATATAACCCCCCGCGCTGTATACAGTAATATAACCCCCCAGCACTGTATACAGTAATATAACCCCCAGCGCTGTATACAGTAAAATAACTCCCGCGCTGTATACAGTAATATAACCCCCCAGCGCTGTATACAGTGATATAACCCCCAGCGCTGTATACAGTAATATAACCCCCCAGCACTGTATACAGTAATATAACCCCCCAGCACTGTATACAGTAATATAACCCCCCAGCGCTGTATACAGTAATATAACCCCCAGCACTGTATACAGTAATATAACCCCCAGCGCTGTATACAGTAATATAACCCCCAGCGCTGTATACAGTAATATAACCCCCAGCACTGTATACAGTAATATAACCCCCCAGCACTGTATACAGTAATATAACCCCCCAGCACTGTATACAGTAATATAACCCCCAGCGCTGTATACAGTAATATAACCCCCCCGCGCTGTATACAGTAATATAACCCCCAGCGCTGTATACAGTAATATAACCCCCCAGCGCTGCATACAGTAATATAACCCCCCGCGCTGTATACAGTAATATAACCCCCCAGCGCTGCATACAGTAATATAACCCCCCCAGCGCTGTATACAGTAATATAACCCCCCAGCACTGTATACAGTAATATAACCCCCAGCACTGTATACAGTAATATAACCCCCCCGCACTGTATACAGTAATATAACCCCCCAGCGCTGTATACAGTAATATAACCCCCAGCGCTGTATACAGTAATATAACCCCCCAGCGCTGTATACAGTAATATAACCCCCCAGCGCTGCATACAGTAATATAACCCCCCGCGCTGTATACAGTAATATAACCCCCCAGCACTGTATACAGTAATATACCCCCCAGCGCTGTATACAGTAATATAACCCCCAGCGCTGTATACAGTAATATAACCCCCAGCGCTGTATACAGTAATATAACCCCCAGCACTGTATACAGTAATATAACCCCCCAGCGCTGTATACAGTAATATAACCCCCAGCGCTGTATACAGTAATATAACCCCCCAGCACTGTATACAGTAATATAACCCCCCAGCACTGTATACAGTAATATAACCCCCAGCGCTGTATACAGTAATATAACCCCCCCGCGCTGTATACAGTAATATAACCCCCAGCGCTGTATACAGTAATATAACCCCCCAGCGCTGCATACAGTAATATAACCCCCAGCGCTGTATACAGTAATATAACCCCCAGCACTGTATACAGTAATATAACCCGCAGCGCTGTATACAGTAATATAACCCCCCAGCACTGTATACAGTAATATAACCCCCCAGCACTGTATACAGTAATATAACCCCCAGCACTGTATACAGTAATATAACCCCCCCGCACTGTATACAGTAATATAACCCCCCAGCGCTGTATACAGTAATATAACCCCCAGCGCTGTATACAGTAATATAACCCCCCAGCGCTGTATACAGTAATATAACCCCCCAGCGCTGCATACAGTAATATAACCCCCCGCGCTGTATACAGTAATATAACCCCCCAGCACTGTATACAGTAATATACCCCCTTTATCTGCAGACCTGGAGCCGCCGTTGCTGTCAGTCATGTGATATTTTGGGCGACTTTCCCGGCTCAAACCCCACACTGAGCTGATGCTTTATGGCGATTCTAATGAAGTCCGTTCCTCCATAGACTTTCATTAGTCAGAGAGTCCGGCTGGGTGATTAAGACTGAGCCTTTCTATTGCCCCCCACAGGCAGTATGATAAGGAGTCGGGGGGTTTAGTAGATCGGGGGTCAGATAACAGAGCGAGAATCATACAAACGGCTGATATGCAGCTGCCTGAAAACTTTATATTATGGGGGCAAAAACTACAACTGGGGTAAAAAATAAAACAGAGAAGTATTTCTGAAAACGTGGTTTTTAATCCGATGCGAGGAATAATAAATTCTGGGAGTTTCCGCTTTAAACTCATCAGCATACAGAGCTGCGTCTGCGTTGTGATTGTTTGCTCTGGCAGGGATCTTGTCGTTGTGTATTTAGTGTCGCTCGCAGCTGCTGTTGCACGGATCTGATTGCGTTACTCGGACGCCGCTGGGTTTGGGAAATGATTTCATGCGAAGGGGGTCCAAAGATCTTTCCGCGGTGCACGATCACAGTTTAACCCTTTCAGGCGATAGCTTTCCTTTCTGGCTGTTAGTGGGTTAATGCTATGTCCCTCTGGGGTGACACACAATCGTAGCTGTGTGATTTACACGCCTCGCTGTATATATATATAGAGACTCCTCTAGTGATCGAATGGCTGCTCTCCGGGGGGCTTCCCGTTCCAGGCGATGAAATCCTGGGGGAATTTATTGTCGCATCAGTTACCATGAATCAAAAATCCCGTCTAACACAATTACACTAAATGTGCGGATCCTTTTTTACGGAATGCTTTTCTATTGCGCTGGCCCTTTAAGAGACGCAGCGTATTTATTAACATTGTATCAACATCGCAAAATATACCCCAAATAACCACCTGATCATCATAAAGAACTCACTTCATTAGCACGGATATTTATATTATTAATAGCATGACGTCAAGAAACCATGAGAATGCTTAGAGGGTGGTAGATAAGTGAAACAGCCTCCCAGCAGAGGTGGTAGAGGGTAATACAGTGAGGGGATTAAACATACATGGGAGAGACATACGGCTCCTGAATCTAAGACGAGACCAACGACTGATTAAGGAGGAGAAACGGGTGACTAGACGGGGGCTGGATGGGGGCCGATCTGCCGGCAGGTGCCGGGTCTCTCGCATGTTATTCCTGCCCCATATATTCAGGGTAAGTGCAGGGACTGCCCGTCTGCCCGCCTGCCCGTCTGCCCCTGGGTGTTACTTTGCCTGATTGTTCTCTGTCTTGTTGCTAAGCAACAGGCTCTTTAAGTACAAACAGTTCGTTAGCAGAAAAGCAGCTCTTTCCACTTCGTGTTAAATCTCGTTATTTAATGAACTCCTCGTAAAAACGTCCCATCGGCGGAGTGACTTCGCGGAGCGTTTGGAGTCGGCGCCCGGGGCGAAGCGTTACTCACCCGCTGGGAACCGGTTACACGACGGGCGTTCGCTAGGAAAGTAAAGGTGGGGACGCCGGACAAAGATATCTGTCAGGGATGATGGGGAGGACAAAGGGTTATTGGGCAAGAACAGGTTACAGCGCATGGGAAATGTCAGGGTTATCAGATCTGCCCCGTAATGAGGATAAAATCAGTTTCAATTGCTCCAAAAAATAGAAACCAGAACCTGCAGGCAGATCGGCCCCTGCCGGCCCCCATCTAGACTTAAAGTCGTTGGTCTCGTCTTAGATTCAGGAGCCGTATGTCTGTCCCATGCATGTTTAATATCCTCACTGTATTACCCTCTACCACCTCTGCTGGGAGGCTGTTCCACTTATCTACCACCCACTCAGTAAAGTAAAACTTCCTTCCGTTCCATCTCAGTCTCTGACTCTCTAGCGTTAGATTCCGGTCTCTTGCTGTAGTTTTTCTCCTACTTTGGAATAAATTCCCTCCCTTCCTTTTATTAAATCCCTTTATGTATTAAATGTCATCCTCTCTTCGTCTTTCTCTTTTCTCTCCCCATCTCTCTCTCCAATTCCCTCTCTTGCTTTTCTCTCCCCCTCTCTCTCTTCTCCCCCTCCTCTCTCTCTTTTCTCCCCCTCTCCTGATCATTTGTCCTGCACACCGTTCCCTATCAGCCGCCGTTCTCTCTTCTCCCCCTCCTCTCTCTTTTCTCCCCCTCCTCTCTCTTTTCTCCCCCTCCTCTCTCTTTTCTCCCCCTCTCCTGATTATTTGTCCTGCACACCGTTCCCCATCAGCCGCCGTTCTCTTTTCTCCCGTCCCCATTTTTTGTAATAAATGCCGCGCGTCGCTCTTCTCTCCGTTACGTTTATTTATAAATCGCCGGCAGATACCGCAGCGCTGCACTCCGGGAAGAGACCCCCCGCGGTCCTCGCGCGTTTCTGATCTCCGCTCGCATTAACCGTCCGGCTGATGGAAACGCGCCCTCCGAGGATGGACCTTTAACCCTTTCCCTTCCATGGACTTCATGCCAACAATGGCTGGCATTCCTGAAACGTGCCCAACGAGCCTGCTGGCGGGGGAAGGGTTAATGCCAAGCCGTGGGTATTTTGTCTACGCCGAGACCTCTCGATGAACCCGGTCGCTGTCGGCTCCGGTTTGTCACCCTCTGCTGCTGCGCTTCTGATGCAAAAAGAGAGAGAGAGCTGGCAGAAGTGCGGCGGGGAGAGCTTTAAACACCCGGAGTATAAATACCCGCTACGTAAACACCTGAGCTTTAACTCCCCCCCTCCCCCGCTGTGACACCAGGACAGGTATCGTAGCTCTTTGCTGCATCTCAGACATTGAGGAGTAGATTGTAAGCTCTGTGGTCGCGGGCAGAGAAATTGGTGCTCTTTACTGGCGTGCTTCTAATTTCTGCAGAAAACTACAAAAAAGGGTCCTTTCCCCCCATTTTTATCACCCTCTCTTTATTATGCTTTTTGCTGCCCCCATAAAATCGTAATTATATTTTTTTCTTGAAAATATGTAGATCTAAACTTTAGATAGAGAGATAGATAGAGGTATTTAGTTCACTTGGGATGGTGGTAGGATAAGAGGAATGGCCTCCCAGCAGAAGTGGTAGAGGTTCAGGGAGGGATTTAAACTATTAAAAAGGTAACTATTTTGTCAGTCAGTCCGTAAAGTGGAGAAACCGGCAGGGAAATGCGCCGTTCTCTGCGTTCCGGAGCCGCGCAGGGCCAGAAAAACTCCGTCGCTCACCGGCGTAATAATTAATACCGACCCAGACGTCCAACGCTGAGCTTTACCGACGGCGACGGCGACAACGACTCATCATCACCGCTGAAAAAACCTTTTATTCCTCAAATCAGATTAAAAATACATTTCCTCGCGCTGATTTTCTTTTTTACCCCAGTTGTAGTTTTTGCCCCCATAATATAAATGTTTTCAGGCAGCTGCATATCAGCCGTTTGTATGATTATCGCTCTGTTATCTGATCCCCGATCTACTAAACCCCCCGACTCCTTATCATACTGCCTGTGGGGGGCAATAGAATGGCTCGGTCTTAATCACCCAGCTGGACACTCTGACTAATGAAAGTCTATGGAGCAACGGACTTCATTAGCATCGCCATAAAGCATCAGCTCAGTGCGGTGTTTGAGCCGGGAAAGTCACCCAAAATATCACATGACTGACAGCGACGGCGGCCCCCCCAGGTCTGCAGATAAAGGGGCTGCTGCTGTTTATGTTTAGTTTGAAGTCACTAACGTTCTGTGACAGTCGGGCTGCGCAGGTTCCGCTCTCCAGCTGAAAGAATCGGTGTCTGAAAACTGAATATATTAATAGCAAATTATCATGTTTTACGTTATTGTTCGTTTTCACTCCCTGTAGTAACAGCGCTACAGACTCTGCCGGCGCCATAGAACTAAATGGAATAAAAGAAAATGTGTGTTTTTTTTTTTGCCGGAATCCTTTTGTTTTTGTCGCCGTCGGTTACACCGCGGGTCCTCCCATCAGCCATTATTACCTTAAAATACCTTTTGGGGTTAATCCTGCAAATCAAAGGAATACCTCCCCTGCTGTAACGCCCTGCCTTGTCGTGTCACCTCTGCTCTCATGGAGTCGTCAAATGACCTGGAGTTGAAAAGCTGGTTCTCCCCGGACCCCTCCGACCTTCTGCAGAAAAGTCTGAATGACTCAGATATAATGTGAGAGAGAGTGGTAGATAAGTGGAACAGCCTCCCAGCAGACGTGTTAAAGGGAATTTAAACTTGCACGTGATGTCGATGACATCAGAGTATTCTCTTGCTGTATTAATCAGGAGTCTCTGACGTTTTCTGGGTGCATGCGCAGAAAACTGATTAAGGGATCCCTCTGCCTGCTGCGTCGGATGACACTTTGTGAGCTTCTTTGCTCAAAAACCATCCTCACCTTTAACTTGTAACTTTTAGCTTGTTGTCCTCTCCTTTCTACGCGAAGTGCCCCCTGGG
Source organism: Spea bombifrons (assembly GCF_027358695.1). Taxonomy (NCBI): domain Eukaryota; kingdom Metazoa; phylum Chordata; class Amphibia; order Anura; family Pelobatidae; genus Spea; species Spea bombifrons. The sequence continues at coordinate 37,025,884 of NC_071097.1, read as the reverse complement.
GGGGGAGGTGGGGGGGGCAGTTTGTTGCCGTCCCGTTGCCGAGGAATGCAGCGTTAATTGTTACAAATTCCTGTGAATAAATTCCACTCGTTTACTGCAAATAAATAATAATTAACGAGCCGCGGCCGCTGGGGATCAGGCGGTGGGGTCCGGTCGCTCTCAGGAGGTTTTCCTGTGTTGTTTGTTGTGCTAAATGTCACCAATAAATCCGGTTTATTTACACGCGTGGCACGTTTACTCTACACGTGATGAAGAAAACACGCGTGTTACTAGACCAGTGCGGTGGATGCCGAGGCCCCCGTCCAGTCTCCCCGTCTCTCCTGCTGTAACGACTCAAACCGCAATCAGTCGTTGGTCTCGTCTTAGATTCAGGAGCCGTATGTCTATCCCATGCATGTTTAATACCCTCGCTGTATTACCCTCTACCACCTCTGCTGGGAGGCTGTTCCACTTATCTACCACCCTGCGTAAAAATCAATCAGCTCCTTAATGCTAAAGTCAAACTACAACTCTCATCATTCCCAGACGGCTATAGCACTTGCAACAATGCTAGAGTCTGGACAATAAACTGCAATTATTATTATTATTATTATTATTAAAATTATTATTAAAATTATTATTATTATTATTATCGTTTATTTATATCGCGCCAGCTGTTCCCACGCTCTGTGCAGTCCCTGCATTCCCGATACATTTCCGCTCGCCTGCTTACTGAGAGTGATGGGAGTAGTTGTGCAGTGTCAGTGGCCGTTGTTGCGTGATTGTGGCAGCGGGAGGCAGGGTGTTCCATGGCTGAGCGCTCGCTGTGTTCCGAGTCTCTCTCGGATGCTTTGCAGATGTTGGACTCTCATCCGCTTTCTGTGAGATGTCTGGCTCGGTGTGCTCAGAATATTAACCCCCGCAGAGCGTCTGCCCCAATGCATTCACTCTCTCTATCTCTCTCTTTCTCTCTCGCCGCTCTGTCCTCCGACCCCCTCTCTCTGCCTCTCTCTGTCTCTCTTATATCTGAAGCATCGTTAGAAAGATGATTTTCGGTTCTCAGAAATGTTTATTTTTAGTTATCAGTGAATGTTTGGTGTAAATGGGACGGAAATCCCCTGGAGAGGCAGTTCTGGTAGAAAGGGATTGTACAGCGCCGTGGAATATGATGGCGCTCTGTATGAATCGGTAAACGCCGTCCGCTGTAGGGATTCTGTGCTGTATTTTATCAGACGGTGTTATGGAAAGTTATAGCCGCCTCAGGCTGTCTCGTTGTATTTACTTTATGAGGTCACACGTGGCTCCCTGTCATATATGAATTTCTTGTCATAAAGCCTGGCCGGGGATGCCCCTTCACCTATGAATTCGTATAGTTAAATCAGTGACCGGCCCCCTGTATAATGTATAGATAAATCAGTGACCGGCCCCTGTGTAATGTATAGATAAATCAGTGGCCGGCCCCCTGTATAATGTATAGATAAATCAGTGACCGGCCCCCTGTATAATGTATAGATAAATCAGTGACCGGCCCCCTGTATAATGTATAGATAAATCAGTGACCGGCCCCTGTATAATGTATAGATAAATCAGTGGCCGGCCCCTGTATAATGTATAGATAAATCAGTGACCGGTCCCCTGTATAATGTATAGATAAATCAGTGACCGGCCCCTGTATAATGTATAGATAAATCAGTGACCGGCCCCTGTATAATGTATAGATAAATCAGTGACCGGCCCCTGTATAATGTATAGATAAATCAGTGACCAGCCCCTGTGTAATGTATAGATAAATCAGTGGCCGGCCCCCTGTATAATGTATAGATAAATCAGTGACCGGCCCCTGTATAATGTATAGATAAATCAGTGACCGGCCCCCTGTATAATGTATAGATAAATCAGTGACCGGCCCCTGTGTAATGTATAGATAAATCAGTGGCCGGCCCCCTGTATAATGTATAGATAAATCAGTGACCGGTCCCCTGTATAATGTATAGATAAATCAGTGACCGGCCCCTGTATAATGTATAGATAAATCAGTGACCGGCCCCTGTATAATGTATAGATAAATCAGTGACCGGCCCCTGTATAATGTATAGATAAATCAGTGACCGGCCCCTGTGTAATGTATAGATAAATCAGTGGCCGGCCCCCTGTATAATGTATAGATAAATCAGTGACCGGCCCCTGTATAATGTATAGATAAATCAGTGACCGGCCCCCTGTATACTGTATAGATAAATCAGTGACCGGCAGATCGGCCCCCGGCGGCCCCCGTCTAGTCTCCTGTTTCTCCTGCTGTAAAGACTCAAACCTTAATCAGTCTCTTCTTAGATTCAGGAGCCGTATGTCTATCCCGCGCATGATTAATACCCTCACTGTATTACCCTCTACCACCTCTGCTGGAAGGCTGTTCCACTTATCTACCAACCCCTCGTTGTTCAGTGTTCACCATACGGAAGAAGGCAGGAATCATGGGGCAGGGAAGCCCTTCAGCCAAAGGCTTCAATTTCCTCTTTGTGGCATGATGTCATAGTGACATAGAGGGATGAAGTATATATTTATTTATCTAATGAAACAAACTGTTATAAACCGCTCCTGTCATTTGCATGTTGTATGTTACATGTATGTATTCCTCGATATTGGCTGAGGTTGATGGGGGTGGATCTTTAGAGCGTCCTGAGGGTTCTCTCTGTCACAGTGTGACACTTTAGTGGAATAATTGGAGAGGTTTCTCTCTGAAGTGACCGCTCTCCATCTTGTTGCAGTTTAGGTAATCGAGCCCTAGCGGTGAAGCCCCCCGTGGTCGTTGCTCGCGTCAGACCCCGGTGTTTATTCAGTGATTTTTTTTCTCGGGTTATTCATAGAATATGAACGGATTCTTTGCTTTCCTGTATTAAGGGGAATTAGGAATATTGTGACCCTTGTTGCTAGGCAACGGCGCTGTGTGGGTTAATGCCCCTCTCGCAGTTGCCCCCCCGTTCACGTCTCGTCTCTCTGTATCCGCAGGCTGGGGACAAACATTATCACCCGAGCTGCGCGCGATGCAGCCGATGCAACCAGATGTTTACAGAAGGCGAGGAGATGTACCTGCAGGGTAAGTCTTTCCGATCTGCCCTGCGACCCCGGCTCATCGGGTTTAGTGGATGCATCTCCCCTACTGGCACTCATAGGGTTAACTCTGTGCTTGTTACCCGGGCAGAGGCATTATGTGCCCAAGTGCTCTCCACCAGAGCGTTTTCATTCCTGTCACTTTGGGACTGTTGTCCACTATGTCTGTCTCTCTCTCTCTCTCTCTCTCTCTCTCTCTCTCTCTCTCTCTCTCTCTCTCTCCCCTCTCTTCTCTCTCTCTCTCTCCCCTCTCTCTATCTCCCCCCTCTTCTCTTTCTCTCTCTCTCCCTCCACTTCTCTCTCTCTCTCTCCCCCTCTCTCTTCTCTCTCTCTCTCTCCCATCTCTCTTCTCTCTCTCTCTCTCTGTCTCTCTCTCTCCCATCTCTCTTCTCTATCTCTCTCTCTCTCTCTCCCCTCTCTCTCTCCCCTCTCTCTCCTGGGATATTCCCCTCTGCTCCCGGCTCTGACGGGGAGAATGTTTACTTTATCCTGCTTTTAGCTGTTGTTTCGGTGATAAATGTTTTCGCCGCAGCCAACTCGCTGTCCGTTTCGTATCCTTTGGTGCAAAATTATTTCCTCCCCAGCTCTGGGCCAAGTGGGTTAAAGAGTTTGCGAAAAATAGGAACTTCGGTGCGAGGAGCCCCGGGAACGATTCTGTGTCCCCTGTATCCGAAAGAGAACTGACCGTGCCCCCCGATAATCTGACCATGCCCCCCATAACCTGACCGTGCCCCCCCGTAACCTGACTGTGCCCCCCGATAACCTGACCGTGCCCCCATAACCTGACCGTGCCCCCCGATAACCTGACCGTGCACCCAGCATCCTCAGCCATGCACCCCGATAACCTGACCATGATCCCAGCATTGCACCCCAAAAATCCGACCATGCACGCTCATGAGATCAGCTGACCCCCGTACCACCGGCACATCACAGTCACAGAATCCGTGGAACTTTCTCCCATAATAGAATGCGAATGAATGAGAATCGCTGACATCGCGTTCCAGGCGCCCCTCTTCCTGCTCGGGGGGGGGGGGATTTTCTCATCGTGATCGCTGAACAGAAAATGTTACTTATTTAACGCTAACGTTTCCAAAACCCGCCATTATTCTTCCATGCGCGGCGCTGAGCCTGGTCTGCCACTGAGTGACGTTTACAGCAGCGATGATGATGGAGGAAAAACAGGCTTTTAAGGAAGATTTTTTTTTATTTGACCAATATTATACCCCCCCCCGGGGTTATACCTGCGTTCAGCACAGCAACAGCCCCCCCCCCTTTAATTTACTCTCCACTGAAAGCCTTAAATGCGCCAGATGTCTGTTAAGCTCATTGTACAGCGCTATGGAATCTGCTGGCGCTATATAGATGAAAAATAATAATATCTCCCAGCGGGGGGTTGCTGGTCGTGGCGGTTTGTTTGTTTATTGCCTCAGACAGGGGTAAGGGGCAGGTAACGGGGGCGCTTGCGGGTTTCGGCTCCTGGCCAGGGCCACAGAGAGTCACGGATGTCGGCTGCTCCCCTAATGCACCGCGCTTTAAAATAACCCCCGCCAACCCGCGCCGTCATCCCCACAACGCTCAGCCGGCCTCTCTGATTTTTCCTTGCAGGTTCCACGGTTTGGCACCCGGACTGCAAGCAGAACGCCAAGGCGGAAGAGAAACTGCGGGTAAGAGGAGCTTAAAACACGTTCAAAAAAACAGGCGTGTGGAGCCAGGCGTGTGCTGGGGAACACGGAACCGCAAAGAACGCAGCTCTGTGTGTTACACGCTGAGGTCGGGAGTCTTACCGGCCGCTGATGCTGTTATTATAAATCCCTGATCGGGGATGATTTACTGCGGGGCAATAAGGCGGGGGGGGGCAAAAAGGAAGGGGCGATAAGGCGGGGGGGATAAGGCAGGTTCCTAAAACGCTAACGCCAGATAAATCACTACATTTGTAGCGGTCATGTAACACGCCATCACTTGTTACAATCTCACACGCGTGTTACCCATTACAATCTCACACGCATGCGCTGCAACACAAAAGGCCGCTAACCTTCCAACGCCGAATAAAAATGGCGGTGCGTGAAAATTAACCCCTGTGATGCCAAATTCGCTACATTAATATCAAGCAACCGCCAAGCTCCTGCTAACCGGTAGTTACGACGACGGGCATTAAATTCATTCTTTTAAAGTTTAGTTTTTTGCGCATTTAACGCGTCTCGCGGAGTCGCATGCGGAGACTCGGCTGATCGGATGAGGGAGGAAGAAAAAAAATGTTTGTTTATCAAAATAACCTGTTTAATGTTACAATAAACAATAACGGAATGGAGACAATGGGCCCGATCGTATCACCATGGCAACCAGCGGAACATACCCATCACCAGGAATATTCCATCGGTTGCTATGGTGATAAGAGCACTTTCCAAACTTTGGACCAGTATCACTTTTTGATAAATAACTTTAATTTTCCATATTTTTGGGATCTCGTCTGTATCGTAACAATGATTTATTCGGAAACGATCGAAATGAATAAAATGGCATAAAAACGCTGCCTCTTGGAATGTGTAGGGAAGGAAGGGGCCGCGATTCGCTACCGACATCAATTATCTTATATAGAAGCAGAATTATTTAAAAACTTATTAAAATATATATTTTTCTACAAATAACAGGGAATAGTTTTAAATGGTAAAAAAAAGTCTGGTTTAGAGGATTGGATCTCCAGGAATGCGATGAGTTCATCGATGGGCGAGAGACGGAGTTTAACCTTTAAACCGGTCTGACGGGGTTAAGTGTGAATGGAGACTGTTGTGTCCTGCCTCGGGAGGAATGAATGGAAATCGGCGCAGAGATTTCCACGGAGCGAGAGGCGAAATCCTGCTGACCGCTATTAATATCTCTAATAATTATTAATAAAACGTTAATCTGGCTTTATCTCTACAGAAGATGAGGTCACAGCGACTCTCCCTGCTCGTCCGCGCCCAACGCCGCATTGACAATTATACTAGGGCTTGGCTACCCTATAAAAATATCAATTCTTCATTTAACTTACATAAATTTACAGTTTACTGAGAGGGTGGTAGTTAAAAGGAACATCCTCCCAGCAGAGGTGGTAGAGGGTAGTACAGTGAGGGTATTAAACATGCATGGGATAGACATCCGGCTCCTGAATCTAAGACGAGACCAACGACTGATTAATGTTTGAGTCGTTGCAGCAGGAGAAGCGGGTGACTAGACGGGGGCCGCCGGGGGCCGATCTGCCGGCGGGTTCTGGGTCTCTGCCTTATTCAGTTGTTGGTCTCGTCTTAGATTCAGGAGCCGCATAAATCAATACATAATACCGGTAATAATAATAATATAATAATAATAATATAATAATAATAATAATAATAATTAATAATAATACTGTACTTTTTCCCTGTGTACGGAGCGTGGGTATAAGAGCATCGTATAGATACAGATATCGGGGAGGCGCTTGGCCCACAGAGCTTGCAATTTAAACATGTTGAATTTAAACCGGGTTTACGGGGTTAAACGTGCATTTTGTGGATTACGGGTGAATATTCTTTGTTTTTCGCAGCCTACGAGGTCGTCCTCTGAAAGCGTTTATTCCCGGGCCGGGTCCAGCATCCCGGGCTCCCCAGGACACACAATCTGTGTGAGTGCTGTCACTTTGTGGTGTATGGGGGGGGGTTGTCACTTTGTGGTGTATGGGGGGGTGAATGTCGCTTTGTGGTGTACGGGGGGGTTGTCACTTTGTGGTATATAGGGGGGGTTTGTCACTTTGTGGTATATGGGGGGTTTGTCACTTTGTGATGTATGGGGGGGTTGTCGCTTTGTGGTGTATGGGGGGGTTGTCACTTTGTGATGTATGGGGGGTTGTCACTTTGTGGTGTATGGGGGGGTGAATGTCGCTTTGTGGTGTACGTGGGGGGGATCGGGGGGGTGAGAAGGGGAACCGCATTCCCTTAGCAGTCTCCATAATTCCCTTGTTAGCTCCTGTGTTCCTTTTTTGGAAACATGCGCAGAGTGGGGCACATCTCACGCCTAGGAGTGGGGCATAGGGACTGGGGTAATTGCCGTTGGTATTGGTCGCCGGCCAGGAAGCTTCTTTATTATACATTTTAGTTCTGAACCCCGAACCTTTGTAGAAAAAGAGTTAAATATGATGGAATGAAGTATTTCTGCGAACAAATAACCCAATAAAAAGTGAATTACCAGGAAATGGGAGTCACTGATTCCGCAAATAACCCCCCCGAGGTGTATATCGACAAGCGGCCCCCCGGGTAAAGTTTGTAACCCCCCCAGCTTTATATAGAGGAGCTGCCAAAAAAATCAGACTCCTGACTCCTGATTTCTCTTTTCAGGCGAAAGTAGATAACGAGATCCTGGATTACAAAGATTTGGCCGCCATCCCCAAAGTGAAAGCCATTTACGACATAGAACGGCCCGACCTGATCACCTACGAATCCTTCTACACGTCCACCTACGAGGAGCGGCAGAGTGTGGGGGAGGTAAGGGCGCCGCCCCCGCGGAGTCTGTGCGTTATCATTGGCTCTGAGACGCAGCAGCTGACATAAAGCTCCAATTTCTGTAATAATTCCCCTAAAACCTTCTTCCCTCAGGGCAAAGTAGTCATTTCTTAGATTCTAAAGTTTGGGAAATGATATAAATTTGTTCTCCCATCGTAATCATCAAATAATGAAACGACTTTCGCCAACAGCCTCAGAGTCCCAGAAGTGACCGATCCTCCATTCACAATGAGAGAGTAAGTTGGACCTCTGAGCTGTCAGACACCCCCTCGCTTTACCCCCTGTCTGTCCTTCCGTGTGCGCTTTACTTATTACCCTTTAAGAGTATCATGGATAAATTATCATGTTCATTAGAGAGTGTTGGGAACAGCCTCCCAGCAGAAGAGGTAATACAGTAAGCGTATTTTTTTACTGGGATGAGTTTCCAGTTTCGTGACGTGTCAGACCCATTAGAGACACAAAAAGTGCAGTGTGTAAAAATCCAGAGCCCGGGGCGGGACGCTGGCGTTTATTGACCTCTCTGCCCTGGCGAGAAACTTCGTTCCCTTTCAGAATGCCAACCCCACAATGGCATTTATAGTTTACTGGATTAATGGGGAGCCGCTGGAAGGCGCGACCATCAGATGATCCGGTACAGCGTGTGCTGTTTACGGGGTCAGATGCTCTGACCGTGTCGTTAATTTGATGCCAGGATTGTGTTCAGTGAGCGATGGGGCAGAATGAAAGAACAAATAAATCGAACAGCTTCCCGGCAGAGGTGGTAGAGGGTAATACAGTGAGGGGATTAAACATGCATGGGCGACTAGACGGGGGCCGCCGGGGGCCACACAGGGCAGCTATTTTGTGATTAACCCTCCCAGCGTGAGTTTTTGCGTTCGATCTCCCGGTTCTCAGCGCTGCCACCTGGTGTCAATGTTGTGAAATGCTTCTTTCCCTCTTTCTATGTGAATGAAGTTCGTTATTCCGGAGATTTCCATACAAAATAACAGAATGTCGCAGAATCTTCTAATAGCTTTTTTTTTTATTGGACTAACATTCGGAACGACGAGCTTTTGGGGGTCTTCCCTTTATCAAGAAAATCTTTTCCGACCAACAAAGTAAAAAATACAGAGATTGATTCTCTTATAAATAAATGTAACGGCAGAACATCGCGACACGGGAGTGAAAGCAACACGGCGGAGAAAACACGGATCCAGTCCATAAACAGAAAGCGGAGGAGGGCCGTAAATGGACAGGGTTTTGTTGCATAGACTGCAAAGTTGGGGGGGGGGTATTATGAAAGCGTTCTATGACCTTGATTATTACCCAGCCTTTTGTATCTCACTGCGGCTATTTCGTTTACCTGCCCCCTCCCCCGATCTCGCCCCATCTTTACAGTCTATGCTGCTCGAGCTGGAATACGTTCGGCCCTCCCGGCCCCGTGGTTTTCACGCCTCTATTGGGACATTTTTACTCGTGACGTTTGACTTCTGTGTTTTACTTTGTTGGTCAGAAATGCTTTTTTGTAATAATAATAATTTGAAGAGTCTGCAACGTTCTGTTATTTTGTATCTATGTGAAGAGTAAGAGATGCCGCGGCCGTCCATGAATCATATATATACCGGTATATATATAGTACGAATATCTAAATCATGTAGATATATATATATATATATATACACTATGCAAATATCTAAATATCATATATATATACGGTACAAATATCTAAATATCATATATATATACGGTACAAATATCTAAATATCATATATATATACAGTACAAATATCTAAATATCATATATATATACAGTACAAATATCTAAATATCATATATATATACACTATGCAAATATCTAAATATCATATATATATACAGTACAAATATCTAAATATCATATATATATACACACACAAATATACAAATTTAAAAAGGATTTTCATCTAACTTTCTCGTTTCTATGTTTGCTGTGAAAAGCGTTCCCCGTGGGGATGAGATTGGACTCGATAGAAATTCCAGGCCGGATTTCCTCTTTAATTGTAATTTCCCTTCATTTTCTTGAAAGTAATTTGCGTACTTTTTGTTTTCCAGTCTCCCAGGACCCTGTCTCCAACACCCTCAGCCGAAGTAAGCGCTTGGTTCATCCATAGCCTCACAATTCAATCTTTGATGTTTTCTATAAATATGGACCGCGATTCCTGATCTTGTTAATAATGTGATGCTTGCTGGGAGTGGTGGGAGTTGTCTCCCACAGCAGCTGCTGTACTAATTATTAAACCTCGGAATAATTAGGGGTAATATTTATTAATATTAAGCACACGGCGTAAATATATTACACAGCATATATGTCATGTTTTGTGCTTCATCGCTTATTAATTTTGGGGGTCCATTGGGGGGTCATTTGGGGAAATCACTTGATGGATTCTCTGATTTTAGGGCTACCAGGATGGACGGGATCGAGTAATCCAGAGATCCACCAGCCAGGGATCCATCAACTCTCCGGTGTACAGTCGCCATAATTACACACCCACCACGTCACGCTCCCCCCAGCACTTCCACAGACCCGGTAAGGGGCCCACGTTAGAGTTTGCGCAGCACCGAGTATCTGGTGTTTTTACACAAACCTTTCAGGCATTAAATAGAATAAAAGAATTGCTATTTAGCCGTATTTTTTGCCCTGTATGCATCTTGTACGTTAACGATACAATGAAAATTATCTCCAGGAGATGACGGCTCGGTACTTGCTTCTGGACTCCATAGACCCCCACGTTTCGGGTTTGATATCCTTAGCATTTTTGCCAGCAAAATAGGAACTTTTGGCATTTATTAAACCTAAGGATGCAGTGCCAGAGATAGTATTTTTCTTAATAAGGAGGGCAGCTTAAAACCCTGATTATTGCAGGATACCTTGTTCCACCCTCAGGTTTTAAATGGTTAACATGGTTACATAAGCTGCAGGGGGGAAGCTTTATTGGCATTCCCGGGGCGCGGCAGAGGAAATTTTGGATATGACAAAAGCTTGAGACCTCCTTACATAGAACGCGTAATCTGATAGATTATTTATCTCTTACTTTATTCTTTTTATAAAGATTTATATTTCCTCCTAAATGATCATAGAATCGTTTATATGACACCCGATCGCCATCTAGTGGCCACATGCTGCCAATGCACAATGGTGACTTTAGATTCAGATAAACACAATGGATCCCAAATTCTCATTTATTCCCCCAAGAGTCAATATTCTGCCCCCAAAGCTCAGACTGAGTGTGGGGGGGGGGGCGATTCCCGGGGCGCATGGAGCCGTAGACTCATATACATGTTGTGTAGCGGCAGTGAGAAGTCCTTATTGTCACAAGGCCAGTCTTGTGTAAACACATGGGCTGGCGTACCGTACTGTCCGGACATGAGTTAGGGCAAGAATCGGGACAGTTGGCAGCTATTGATTGCTTAGCCCCCTAGACAAAATCCAAAATGACTGCTTGTCATCCTCACACAGTTATGTAGCCATAGGCATCACTCTGTATAGCTTGATCAGCCCCAGTCACTTACAGCATAAGCATCTTGAAGCAAATGGGGGACACGCATCGCGCATGATTTCTAACCCCATCACTACAGCTGAGCAACTCTTGATTAAAACTCCCGAGTTTGAACCTAAAGAAGTCTGTACTCGTGACTTAAGACCCCTCCGTGTGAGCTGCACCTTCCATTAAAAACAACTCGATGTGTAGTACGTCCATGCTTTTGACCCGTACATTGTGCAGACAAGCGTGTAGGGGACACAGAATGTTAGCTGCTCTCCGGAAGCGCACCGTGTTCTGTACATGCCAGCAGGGTGTATGTAACGTGTATTACCCCAGCGTCCTCCGCGCGTTCACGTCAGGTCCACGTTAATAAATGTTTGAATTATTGATTTTCCCCTAAATGTTAAAGGTTTTGTTCTGTTATGTATGGGGCAGATTATTAACCCTCTCACTGTGCCTGGGGCTTAACGCTTTTACATCGTATTAACATGTAACCCCAACAAGGCTGCGGCTTTGCCCCTTGATATCCCCCCCAAAGCTGTTCTGTTTCCTTTCCTACAATATTTTTTGCTTTTTTCGGATTGTGACTTGTCATTTTCTCCTTTTTAACCCTTTTTACGGTGTGTGTTTCATACTCTGCCTGTCCTTAAAGGGTTAAAAATGAAAGCTCTCTTTTTTTATTTATTCTCCTCTGGGATCTGTCTCTTATTTTTGCTGTTTTCTGTTCCTCTCCCTCTGTCTTTTTTTGGCTTCTTGTGTCCGCGTCTCGCTCCCCCCCCAATCCTCCTGTATGTTTTTTGTACCCCCCCTGTCCCGTCCCGTGTCAGAGCTGTTGTGCCCGGGTGTGCAGCGCTCGAAATACATGCGCGCTAGCAGTTTTAGCAGCACCCTCAGCGACTCTCGTCCCAACTCCCCATTCCGACACCACATGGCCATACACGCCAAAGGTAAGGAGACAGGTCAGGCCGGGCATCCCCCCCGATACAAGTGGAGTTATTAGCTTCTGCGACCCGAAGCTAATACATCATGTATCCGCAGGGCAACCCCTGGCACCCCTTCTCTTAGCATGCTTGACGTGTGGTGTTAGTGCACTGAAGGACGCGCTCCGCGCATGGTCTTCACGCTTACAGAGATGTGCAAATCACTTCCAGAATTCTTTGCTGCATTTACCTCTCTGGCCACAAGGGGGAGCTGCAGAGTTTATCTTGTAGCTTGTTTAAAATATCCTGAAACCTCATAAATGCGCAATAAATAAATAAATAATTGTGTTGATGACGTCATGGTTACAAAAAATTCTGTTAGAAAGAATTACAAAAGCCTTTTTTGTGAGAACTTCATAAATTATCTTTTTTTTTTTAATTAGAATGAATAAAATGATCCAGTTTTGATGATTTAGTTGCTAATTGCTCAGTTTTTGGACGTACGGACAGAATGACGTCCGGCCATCTGCGTTCTGTTACTTTGTATCACAAATGTCCTGCAGATGCCTCGCTGAGCGCTTGACCCTAGAGCTGACACTCCGTACGCAGCGGTTTCTGCGATCCTCAAAGATTTGCACATTTCTGTTGCTCTGAAATGCGATGCTTTTTCTTGCTAGAAGCCGATATAATGAATGATTTAGTAATAAGCCGTGTTTTGGGTGCGAAATGCTTTTTTCTGATGCCTTTAACCCCTGGGGAGCCGAGAACCCGAGGCTGGCGGCAGCGGGACCGGCGGGTGATGTCCAGCTTGAGTCATGGCGGAAAATGCTTGGCTTGGTTTGTTTGCCCCAATCCGCGGTTCCTTCTCATCCAGACCCTTCGAAATTAACTGGGATTTTCTACAATAACCACCGACTCTGGGAAGAGGAAACGCAAAAGTACTTCTCAAAAATAAAAGGATCAGAGCTTTATGGCGAGTGGGATCTTATTTTTACATTTCAGGTTTTTTTGGCTTTTCTCATAAGTTTTTAATCATTGGAGCATTACCGGTGTTTCCAAAGTGATTTCCCATCATATAAATCTCTATTATAGAAAACATAGAACCTGCCAGCAGATCGGCCCCATCCGGCCCCCATCTAGTCACCCCTTTCTCCTGCTCGCTGGTCTCGTCTTAGATTCAGGAGCCGTATGTCTATCCCATGCATGTTTAATAGCCTCACTGTATTACCCTCAACCACTTCTGCTGGGAGACTGCTCCACTTATCTACTACCCTCTCAATAAAGTAAAACTTCCTTACATTCCATCTCAGCCTCTGACCTTCTAGGTTTAGATGATGACCTCCAGTTCTATCATTTATTATTGAAGCAGAACCAAAAAAGACTCGAATAAGCAGAGTTGAAGGGCAGTTAAGGCCCCAGACGTTGGGTGTTTTTTGCTTTTTCGTGGGAGTTTAATGTCGGCTGCAGGGTTGGTTGTCGGCTCCCCTGAGAAGCCCCAAAGGAGATGCCGAATCCCAGCGCCCAGCGAGTCCCGATACTGAAAGTGGCCGCCGGCCGCCTTCCTCCGAGGACGCTGTGTGGATACGGTACATGCAGGCGGGGGGGGGGCAGACGAGACCGGACTGGATCTTTCTCCCAGCGGAGGTCCCGCCGATTTTTACTTTTTAACAAATTTTCACGAACAATAGACTGAGATCTCGCAGCCGCAGATAACGCAGATAACAGTCGGTGAAATGCAAGCCGTGCCGTTTGTTACTTTCTATCATTTTAACTCCAGTTTCAAGTAGCCATGACTCAGGCTGGGGGGGGGTATGACATCATAACCCACAGAGCCGTGAGACCCCTGGAGGCAAAGACCCCTCGACTTCTTTCTATAAGACCTCTAGAGATTGGGGGTTCAAGCCCCCCCCACAGGAAAAGGGGATTGGGAAGTTTATTTTGTGCTCTTTTATTTGTAAAGAAAGTCGATAAAAGTCACATTTAAAAAAAATAATAATAAATCGCAGAATGCAAAAAAATAAATAATGGAATAAATCAGCAAATAGCCAGAAACCAGAACAATTTGCATTGCGAGTAACCCTTTGAGATCCAGGAGGCATGCAAACAATGATTGGATTCCGCTACTATCTACATTTAAAAGGTTAAATAAAATATATATATATTTGGGGGGGATTACTTTGTATTTTCCAAGTCTATGCCTTGCGCTTTCCTCGCTTTTCTTACGGTTATTATAAGTTTATGTTTTCTGTTTCTTATCATTTAAATGAATCTGTTATTTTATTTTCTTTTTCCCTCTTGAATTTTTTATTTTTTTGCTGTTTTTTATTTTTCTCCGTTTTTGTTCACGCTTCTGATTGGAGGCACTGAGTCATCCAGTGGCAGGAATTCCCCGCTCTCTTATCGAGCTGACAGTCGCCCTCTCACCCCAACTTACGCTCAGACCCCTAAACATTTCCATGTTCCAGGTAGGAGCTGCCGGTCCGTGTTTCCGTGTCCCGTCCACCCGTAGATCGTAGTCACGGAATCTGTTGTGTGTCCATTGTCTCTGTCTGGGGAGGAATCGGTGTCATTTCCATGATTATTGGGTTCACCTAATCAATTATTCAATCAATCGATCGATCAATAACTTACTCGGCCCCTAACAGTATCCAAATCACTTGTTAATAACGCTACTGTTTTTTTTGTTGCTTCCTTTAATTTTTTATATTCTTATATATATATCTGTGTGTATATTTATTATTATTATTATTAATTATTATTATTTTATTATATTTAAAAAATATTAATTGTTGATGATAAAAAAACATATTTTAAATATTTAAACATTTCTGAAAATGATTTCACTTTATTTAAGGACAGCGATGATAAAATCTGTTCGTTATTTTTTGCTGTTATGTATGATTTTGATCCAATTACGCGAGTTCTTTCATGGTATTTCATTTGTGGGGAGCAGACATCGGGAATTCTGACACATTCAGCTGTGACTCGCTGCAAACACTTCGACCTTCCTATCTCTATTTCATGAAGAAAAATTCTTACTCGCAGTGCAGTTAATTGCAACTTTTTACCAAAATGAGATTTATTTATTTTTTTCACCCCCTCCATGAAATGCCGGTGATAAAAACTCTGCTTTCAGATTGGTGACGTCGGGCGTTTGGTGGGCAGAGTAATTCTGTGTCTAAAGTTCTAAATGTGGAGCAGTCACTATGGCAACCAATTAAATGTTCCTGCTGATTGCTTCCCATATAATACGTCTAACCGGAATTCCCCTTAAAGCTGCAGTTCCACCTACTCTTTTGATTTTAACACTTTCATAACTAAAAACATCACAGCAGGCAGTGATAGTTTGTTACCATAGAAACGAGATAAGTTATGGGATTTTTTTAATTTATTTTTTTATGGGATGTTTATGGGATTAATCCCTTTAGCTTAATGATTTAATGTTTGTCTGCCTAACATGCTACGGAGTGCAATTAATGCTCCGAATCAATGGAACTGCAGCTTTAATACCTACAGCCCGGCGCGCGACGCTCTGCAGTTACAGAGTAAAGTTGTGTCGCTGGCCGGTACTCTCCTGGGGTTGTGTAGGGGTTCTAAGAGGGGTCTTCATCTATATTGGGGTCTGCTTCTGGTTATAGGGGTCTGCCCGGGGTATCGGCTCATCAGAACATTAACCCCTTTCTTACCTAACAGATGGCATTAGATAAAGTGTGGATGGCATTAATGCAAATTAGAATTCTACTAGCGATATATTATTGCCTGTAAAGGGTTAATAAGCCCGGATCGCGTATGCATCACACGTACGATATCGAACCCCGCCGCCCGCTGTGACATCACAGAACGCAAGTTATATCCTCAACCTATCTACCCTCCTCCTGACAATGATGTTAACCCCTCATTTGCATGTATCCATGGCTATTATATTATATAGATTTCAATTTACATTCTAATTGTACATCAAATGCATCCATCGTTTTTTAAGGATTCCCGTTATATTTTCACATTTCTGCCCCGGTCAGCCTCGTTTTTGCCTCCGCTCTGGGGGTTTCAGGCCGGGATCTGTTATAATTCCCCCCCTTATATTGTATATTAGATACTGTAGACAGCGCCTCTGCTTTTAAGGGGCTTTTTTAATACCGGGGGTAATTATCAGGGCAAGAACTTTAGCACCAGATTCATTCAACGGAACCTCTGGGTATCTCAGACGGCTGCGGACCCCCCAAGAACTCTCAGGGGCCTCCGGTTGAATATTTGGTTTCTTTTGGGGTGAAAAGCGTTGTTTTCTGACTATTTTCCTAGCTGGGCGACGTCTTTCTACCCCACTTCAGTACAAAGGCTGTGTTTGGAAGGGACTTGAGAGGTTTCTGTCTCGGGAGTCTCAGCTCATCGCCCTTTTTTTTTTGTTCGATGCGGCGTCGCCGTCTGCGCTCTCATTCATTCTCACCTGTGTCTGAACGTCCCTCCGTTCCTTCGTCTCCTGGTCGTTATCACTCTGGGGGTCTTCATTTACTAACAAGATCTTCTTTTATTTCTGCAGACCAAGGAATGAACATCTACAGGAAGCCCCCGATCTACAAGCAGCACGGTAATCCCCCCGCGGACTGACTTCTGTGCGATCTCCATCGCTCGGCCGTAATGCATGTGCCTGATTGCACCCTCTGGGGTAAACATCAGAGACCCTCAGACCCCCGGCCTCCGATCTTTACCCCAGCGCTATTTGATAAGCCAACGGTTCCTCCTTTCTCTCTGGATTCAGGGGCAGAAATTTATTCCATCTAAAGACCCCTAAAAAATAACAGCCATCGATAGAAACGTGCG
This sequence comes from Spea bombifrons, assembly GCF_027358695.1. Taxonomy (NCBI): domain Eukaryota; kingdom Metazoa; phylum Chordata; class Amphibia; order Anura; family Pelobatidae; genus Spea; species Spea bombifrons. The sequence continues at coordinate 37,009,051 of NC_071097.1, read as the reverse complement.
CAGGGGGGGGATAAGGGGGTTACAATAAAGCCATATTGGGATGTATGGAAGGGGGTGGAGCTAGAATGCAAACACGCCCATTCCTACAATCCCCATAAAAAGTGCAGATTTCCGTGAACCTGGCCCAACGGCGGGGAAAGGGGCCGATTTATTTTATCACAAACAGCATCTTAGTTTCCGACACTTCCGTTAACACACATTTATTTTTTACGTTGTGGGTATCTCCCGACACAGATAATGAAGGGGTTAATTAGCTCTGCTAAAGACAACAGTGGTTTTGATTGCCCACCTTTGGGTGAGGTAGGGGAGCATGGACTCCTATAACTCCCAGCCACCACTGTATACACGCAGGAATACCCTGATCGTTCTTGGCTTCCTGGAATCACACAGCAGGTAGTACATTTGGTTAGGTTAACAAAGGGTTAAGACATGCAGCCGCCCCCGAGGAGTCTGCCCCTGTTCTTCGCTCTTCCGTCTGCTTTGTTCTCATGTGACGTGTCTGTAATTCTCATTTTTATTTTGTTTTATGGTTTGTTGTATGTCCACCCTTAACATGTGACCATTTAACCCGTGACTCCATCACATGACCCTCAGTAAGTACCGCCAGACGTCCTGCTTTTGTAGCTTTTCCTGGCGCTTCGCTTTGGGCTGCAAACCCCTCTCCTCCTGTAGCTATCCGTCCAGCTTCCTAACGCTTTATTGTCATGGCAGATAATAGAATTCTCACTCCTAAAGGATACACTGACATGCTCAGTGTACAGAGGAAAGGGTTAATGGAACCTAGACCCTGAGATGCAGGAGAACCCCTCTGGCAAAGCAAGAGTCAAAACACCCTGACTTATTAACAAAGTACTTTCATATTTCACCACTAGATGGCGGCGATGCGCTCTGAAAAAATTAAATGCCAGCTTCCTATTTTACTGAAAAGAACATTATTTCTCAATATTTTTTATAGAAGAAAAAGTTAGTTTTTAAGCATTTTATGCCATTTAGATAAAGGCTGTAGTTTTTAAGGAATTTACTTCACCCCCCGATCAGCCGATACGTGTAAATAGGGCAACCAGGTTCCCGAAACATTAAAAACTCTCCTTCTCCATGTGATGCGTCCTTATGGTCCATCTGGTGACACTAATTCAGTTTATTATATACCTTATTTGTTCAATATCAGCAGCCGACTTTATCTCGTTTATTTTTGTTTAGAAATATGATTTTTGTTTTAAATGCAAAAAAAGGCAAATGAATTAATCACCTGCTGCTAATCACCAAGATTCAGATCATATTCAGCGAGCGGATGAAATCCCTGAACACGCAGCAAAGATCCGTCCTTTCTGCCCGATATCTCCCGACCTCCCCAACACTAATCTTTCATGCCTGCGGGTTGCTCTGCGGTGAAAATGCATGCGCGGTCACGTGGGATTAATCAGCGTTGGCGCAACCGGGGATCCCTGGACACCAGGAACGGGGGGGGTCATAAGCCTTGTGGGGTATCTGGCACAGAGAGACATATTACATGATACATATTAATAAATAGCGGAGGGATCGATTTACTAAATAGTGAGGCAAACGCTTTTATCAGATACGTTTTCCAGCAGATCGGCCCCCGGCGGCCCCCGTCTAGTCGCCCGTTTCTCCTGCTGTAAAGACTCGAACCTTAATCAGTCGTTGGTCTCGTCTTAGATTCAGGAGCCGTATGTCTATCCCATGCATGTTTAATACCCTCACTGTATTACCCTCTACCGCTTTTGCTGGGAGGCGGTTCCACTGATCTACCACCCTCTCACTAAAGTGAAAGGAATAATAACAAAAATAAATATTTATACTTGTGATTTTAGAAGTCATGACAGTATTTACAGACTGGTGTGAGACCCCCTGGTATGTTAATAACACCAGAGCCCCCCAGTGTGCTGTAGAAACGTAGAATTTAGTGACAGATGAGGATATTTAGTTTCATGAGCGCTAGACGAGGCACAAGTCGTGGCTTCTCTTTTCGGGGAGAGGCTTGATCCGCATCATCCTGTCCTGGTGCCCACGGAGCCCCCCGGCTGATCACTCCATCAGACCCGGGTGATCTCCACGTTCTGCTTTCCCCTCGAGGGTTAAATAACAACCTCATCCCGTCCAGATCCAGCTGCCTTGGCAGCCGCGACCAACTGCGAGGATATCATCAAGTCCTCCAAGTTTCCAGCCGCCCACCGGCCAGCGCCGGACGAAGTCCCAAAGATTGAGACGGACCACTGGCCGGGCCCTCCATCCCTCGCCGCCGTAGGTACGCCAACAGATCAGCCGCGCGGCTCGCAGGCGGGCTCAGGGGGGTCCGAGGTGCGCTAATCCAAGATCACGTGGGGGGGTGCTCTGACCATGCGCAGCAACGCATCTGCCGGCCCTGTGACCCGCGATAGACCTTCCGAGGACTCCGACCCAACCCGAGTGCAACCAACGGGGCCGACAACAACCCCAAAGAACCATTATCTGCGCTTCATGGGGTCCGTGCCCCATCTCCTGATCCAAAGCCCCTGTAACTCTGTATCCATGGGAATAAAAGGCATTGAAAGACGCCCCAAAGTAGATTAAGGTCCCCCCAAGACTGACCCAACCTCCCCTTCCAAGAGTCTGATCACAAAAGTACTGCTGGGGAAAATCCCCAGGTGTGTTTGCAGCTTTAGTTGTATAGTAAAGGGAGATGGACGTGGCCCCCCCAGCGACCGGGGGCCGAATTAACACATTGTAAATTCTGGTAAATAAGTAGACATCAGATACCCCCCCCCCATAGACTGAAGCCCCTCCATGAGATTCTCGGCTCTTGAAATGAGGGTCACTTCAGTCCCGGAAGCAGCGATTTCTCGCGTCTCGCGTCTTCTTCTTGTGTCGTCATTTTTTCCGTGTGATTCCATTTTCTTTTCTGTGGACCATCAATCAGGGGCATTTACACCCGGGGGGGGGCAAATATAAGTATCGGGGGTCGGAGATACCCCGGGAGTGTCAGGCGGTCCGGTTTCAGTCCCGTTATCTCTTAGCCCATAGAACTAAAGGTGAAAAATCCCCCCCCAAATCTCATTAGATGGGAATTGGGATGGAAATAATCGATTATCGAGAAAATGCGGAATGCGATGAAAAACGTTTATTTCATACAAAGAACAATAAATCGTTTCAATTCCCGATATCAGGGTCCGACACCCGGAGACGATCCAGCGGGCGCGATGAAGACGACGAAGACTTACAGAGACGCCGGCAGCTTCAGGAAGAGCAGCTGATGAAGGTAAAAACGTCGGCCCCATCCGGCCCCCGTCTAGTCGCCCGTTTCTCCTGCTGTAATGACTCAAACCTTAATCAGTCGTTGGTCTCGTCTTAGATTCAGGAGCCGTATGTCTATCCCATGCATGCTTAATCCCCTCACTGTATTACCCTCTCCCCCCGTCTCTCCCCCGTCTCTCCCCCCGTCTCTCCCCCGTCGATCCCCCGTCTCTCCCCCTTCTCTCCCCGTCTCTCTGTCGTCTCTCCCCATCTCTCCCCCGTCTCTCCCCCCGTCTCTCCCCCGTCTCTCTGCCGTCTCTCCTCATCTCTCCCCGTCTCTCCCCCGTCTCTCCCCGTCTCTCCGCCGTCTCTCCGCCGTCTCTCCCCCGTCTCTCCGCCGTCTCTCCCCCGTCTCTCCGCCGTCTCTCCCCCGTCTCTCCGCCGTCTCTCCCCTGTCTCTCCCCCGTCTCTCCCCCCGTCTCTCCCCGTCTCTCCCCCGTCTCTCCCCGTCTCTCCCCCGTCTCTCCCCGTCTCTCCGCCGTCCCTCCGCCGTCTCTCCGCCGTCTCTCCCCCGTCTCTCTCCCTATCTCTCCCCGTCTCTCCCCGTCTCTCCCCCGTCTCTCCCCGTCTCTCCCCCGTCTCTCCCCGTCTCTCCGCCGTCTCTCCCCCGTCTCTCCGCCGTCTCTCCCCTGTCTCTCCCCCGTCTCTCCGCCGTCTCTCCCCCGTCTCTCCGCCGTCTCTCCCCCGTCTCCCCCCTGTCTCTCCCCCGTCTCTCCCCCGTCTCTCCGCTGTCTCTCCGCCGTCTCTCCCCCGTCTCTCCGCCGTCTCTCCCCCGTCTCTCCGCCTTCTCTCCCCCGTCTCTCCCCCATCTCTCCCCCATCTCTCTGCCGTCTCTCCCCCATCTTTCCGCCGTCTCTCCCCCGTCTCTCCCCCGTCTCTCCTCCGTCTCTCCTCCGTCTCTCCTCCGTCTCTCCGGCTCCTGACGCCGTCTTCTCGTCTCTTCTGTTTCCGTTTAGCTGAATTCAGGCCTCGGACAGCTAATCCTGAAAGAAGAAATGGAAAAGGAGAACCGGGAGAGACCGCACTCCGCGCTCCGATCCGACTCCCCGCTCATGTCATGTAAGTCGTTAACCCTTCGTGCTCAGTGCACCCCAGCAGGGCCACAACCCTGTATTCACTAATAATTACCAGAGATCGGAGCATCCCCAGGGCTGACCCCCCCCCATATAAATCCGGCAGCCGGTGGGGTCACTGAGCTGCCGGGAGACATCGCCCCCGGGATCTGTGTATAGAATCACTAAAAAACCCTATGGCCGGCCCTGAACGTATCAATGTATTAAACTACGCATGGTGCGGGGCCAACCTGAGTGAAATTTTAATGTGATTTATTTTTGGTTTCGGAATTTAAATAGTTAACCGTATATATTTATTATATAATTCCTCCTCCCCCCCCCGTATTGACTGCAGCTCTCAACTCGGATGCTTCCAGAACCTCCTCTCTCCCGGGCTACGGAAGGAACGGACTCCATCGGGTAAAACGTGTTCATTAATGGGGTCACCTGCCAGCAGGGGGGCTGCTTCCCACCTTAGCCCAGCGGGTCACGCTTGGGGGGGGTTAATAGGGCTGTTTGGGGTAAATACCGGGAACGCTGATGGATACGTGGAGCGGCCTATCGTTAACAGACGCATTACTGCCAGGAATAGACGAAAGGGTTAAAATACTCCACTTAGGGCAGTTTAGTGACCCGACTGCCCGGCAGTTATAATATCCACGACACCCAGGTGTTCCTCGGAGTGATGGGAGTTGTGGTCTGGAACACACAGATAGTTATAATACATCTCTCCAGGCGGGGGAGGGGAGGGGGGGTTTCTCTCTTTATTATATTTTCTATGATTTTTTTTTAAAATGTGTATAAAAAATGCAGATTAAATTTCCTTTTTTCTTTCCGCCCCCCCGCAGCCGGTGTCCACGGACTTCGCCCAGTATGACAGTTACGGGGATATAAGCGGGGGCGTCCGGGGTAAGAACCATGTATAAATATATAACCCGCAGACCCCGGACCGTGACGTCACGCGGCGCTTCTAACGCAAACTTTCTTTTCTCTTTTCTTTCTTCTCCTTTCAGATTATCAGGTGAGTCTCGCTCGGCTTTTATCCCCCCGTCCGCCGTCATCAATTACTAATCTATAGAATGATGTCATAATGTGATCGCTCTATAAGGGGTGACATCATTAAGCTGGGGATTTTCCTGCATGTTATGGTTTTTATTTCAGTATTTGAGCCTTCGGGGGGGGGGGATTTAGATTCCGGGTTTGTTGTCTTCGATCGACCGACCAACCACCCCCCCCCCCCGCGTCATTCCAGTCGGGGTATTAAGGAGAAGCTGAACTTCTGTATTACAGCCGGGAACTTTAAGGATCTTTAGTGATCTCCATAACTCAGGTTTAGTTACAATGTAACGAAAAAAGGAATATTTGGAACATTTTGGGTTAAATGGCGGTCTTTTCATAAACCAAGTTAAAAAAAAACAAACACATTTCAGTGCAAACCTGGAGCGTTCTGTGGGCAGAAACGAAGCCGAAGGAAAACACGAACTTTAAATGGTTGCCGGTTACTAATCACCGGTTACAGTTACCGGTTACTGGTTAATGGTTGCTGGTTACAGTTACTGGTTACCGGTTAATGGTTACAGTTACCGGTTACTGGTTAATGGTTGCTGGTTACAGTTACTGGTTACCGGTTAATGGTTACAGTTACCGGTTACTGGTTAATGGTTGCCGGTTACCGGTTACTGGTTCATTTACCATTCCTTCAGTTTTTCTTCATTAATGCGGGTTCTTTGAGAATATTTAATTTTTAGACCGATGGCGTCCGAATATTAACTCTTTAACTCCCTCTGAGATGCCGTCGCGCGTTCCGCCTGGGGCTTTATGGGGTTCTTTCTGCTGTTTCTGGGGGCCGGGGGCCGCGTGAAGCAGGTGGATGTAGACTGTGCTGTCTGTGGCTAGATGTGTCTGACTCCCCGTCCTGTTACCCCCCCCCCCGTGCATGCGCAGCCCCTTAGCCTCCCTCCTTCCCCGCTTCCCGTATAACTAGCGCTTCTCTAAATGTTTCTCCACGTAGTCGCTACCAGACGGCCGCGTTCCTGTGATGCGCATGGATAGGGGAGTCTCTATGCCTAACATGCTGGAGCCAAAGGCAAGTGTTCCTCCGCAGGGTTACAGGGGGCCGCGTGGGGGCCGATCCGCTAAACGCTGAGCTGGTTTTACAACAGATAATCGTCTCGCAATCAGAAAACAAATGAAATAAAAATGGCTTCATTCCAGGCAGCTTCTGGCCGTCAGGGGCTTGCTGAGGATCATAGGAGTTATAGTTGCTGAGGATCATAGGAGTTATAGTTTATAACCATCTGGGGATTGTTATATATAACTTGTCCCGTCTACCCGCTGTACAGCGCTACGGAATATGATGGTGCTACAGAAAGCATTCAACAATAGAATTCCCAGCTCCTCCTAGAAATAATTGTTCAATCGCGTAGAATTTCGCCGGGAACACTTAGTAGTCATGTGACGCAAACCGCAGGCGCTGATAGGTTGTTGCCATAGAAACTGAGTTTCCTAAAGTGTTTGTATTTATCTGAATCCAGTCTAAGCGGGAAAAGCACCTTTTTACATAAATGCCCAAAACGCTGAGAATTTATACGCAGAACGGGAGCCCCTCACACGCAATTAAAGGGGCGGCGCAGCGTTTTAGGTGGGACCCTCCTTACGACGCTGCTTGTCTGTGAATTTACCAATCCCCCCGTTTTCCATCCCAGATTTATCCCTATGAAATGCTGATGATTACAAACCGGGCGCGGAACAAGATACTGAAAGACGTCGACAGAACCAGACTGGAGGTAACGACCCCCCCCATCCCCCCAACCCCCCAACCGGTGACTCCGCGCGTCCCGTCCCTTTAAATGGAGAGAAACCAATCCTACATCACAAGAGGGATTCGGTCGCCAAACAGTTAATTTTTGATACTGGGAGCTCCCTGGAGATTAATGCTGCAATTGCCCCCATTTTGCCCCCCATGTTGCCCCCCAGGTTGCCCATGGCAGCCCTACCCTGGTAGATGTCCATGTTTATGGCTTTTTACTGCATCTGATATCGGCTTCGAGTCTTGCGCCAGTTATTGAAATAGATACAAAATACCCAATCAGGAAAGAAAAAAGCTCTTTATAGTAAAGTTTGGGGTTTTTAGCCGCATAAATCAGGTCACAAGCTGTTTTTTTATTATTTAACTATTTAAGTGCCCCGCATTCTTCTTTATCTCTATTTTTTCTCCCCGTAGCGTCACCTGGCGCCCGAAATCTTTCAGGAGATCTTTAAGATGCCGATCCAGGAATTCGACCGGCTGCCTCTCTGGAGACGCAACGAGCTGAAGAAACGAGCCAGACTCTTCTGAGTCCTGCGACGCCGCCGTAAAGCGATCTCCAGCAGCCGTGGATCTGATACCGCCCCCCCCATGCGATAATTAACAGAGTGTCTGCCTGGGGGGTCCCGCTGGAGGTTGGGGGAGGGGTGAGGGGATCATAAGCGACCCCTGCCGCCAAGCACGGGATCTCCCCTATAACTGCCGCGCAGGATGAAACACTCCGCGCCCGCTTTATCCAAATACCGGGGGGGAGGGGGGCTCCCCGACGCGTTTTGTGTGTTTTGTTTGCGCAAGAGAATTTTTTTTATTTTATTATTTCTATTTCTTTAAACGTTGGGCCTTTCTGGAGATTTGATTGGTTAAAATACGGGGAGTTTCTGCTCAGAATTCTAGGTCTGCCTTTAATATTTTGGAAGTTTGGGTTAAGCTGCCGTCTTCCACCCCAAACCACGCCCCCCCCCTTAGAAATATTAAAATTAAATATTTTAGGTTTTTTTTGGGTTCGGAAACACCTTTTTAGACGAAGGATTTATTTCCCGATCTCCTGCGGATTCCCGCCGTGATTATTGTAACCGGATGTCATCTCTCCGGGCGAGACGGGGGGGGCAGGAAGGGGGTTCGGTTTTATTATATATATAAAATAATCATGTAAATCACTAATTCTGGCCACTCTTGTGGTTGGGTTATCACAATTATCTAGCAATATTCCGATACTGATTTAATTTATACAGAACGAATGCGATGGGGCCGGGGGGCCGGAACGTTCCCTTCCCTGCCGCCCCCCCCCCAAATAAAGGCTTGGGATTTAGGTAGACAAGCTTTTTCCCTGCTTTAGGGTTTTTCGCTGCTTTTTACGGAAGGTGGTCCCGTCCCAGCCAACAGCGCGCTACCGGTGACTGTGCGGACCGGAACGTGGCCGCCATATCCGTGGTCTTTACGCCAACTGGCAACGGAATGAGGAAGCAGGCTTTAAATGGTGCAAGAATGATAAAAAACTGCCAAGGAGACCCAAAATTCCGCACAGGGCTGGGTGACCCGGGATCTGAGGCTGGACTACGAGGAAGTCTTCTCGGCTAAGAAAAGGTTAATAATGCTGCGGAGTCACGAGCTGAAATGAGTTATTTCTACAATAATCAGAAAAATAACTTCTGGTGCATCCTGGTTTTAGGTTTTTTTTTAATATATTCCCTGTGTATCTGCGGACAGACTGAAGCCCGGGAGAGTTGGTTGGGATGGGTTCTCTACTTAGACAACGCGCCCCTTTCCTGATCAGCAGCGCACCGGATCACTTAGTAAAGCGTAGTAATAATAAATATAACAGATCTCATAACGAATCCAGTATCGGTGCATAAATGTGGCGTTCCGCCGCAAGGCTTTTGGGTAGAAACGAGAGGCATCGGGGTTTTTTGGATGCCTGTGAGGGACGAACGTTTTTTTGGGTTCCGTTCCTGCGCGGCGAGGAGCCCGCCTGCCTTATAAGAAGTCCGCTCCGGGCGGTTTCAGCGCTGAGAATCCAAGTTTATAGGAATGAACTGATTGCAAGCTCTTGTGCAAAATCCGATTTTACACTGCCTAGTACCCCATGCCTGTTTCCCTGCCCCGGGGCAGCCGTCCTGCGCGTCTTATGGAAAAGGCGGCCGTATAGATATATATATGTGCACTGATGTTAACCCTTGGCACTCCAGCCGGTGTGGAGCGTGATGGAAGCTGTATTCTGGGGTTACCGGCGATGCTTTTGGAGAGTAAAAGACCCCCAAACCCAAACGATTCTCAGTACACTCCGTACCATTAACCCCGTATATTCCAACCGTAACTTTCTATAACGTATGCGATATAACGCTGGGCGAAAGGCGAGCGGCCGGATGAAGCTAATCCCTTCCCCCGCAAATGGTGCTTTCTCTGTAGGGCTGAGTAACGGCGCCGGCATCGAGACCCCCGCATATATCTGTAATTCTTCATTAAAGCGAATTAATACGGAAGCCGCGAGTCTCCCGCGTCCTTTCTTTCTTTGTGTGATTTCTTTTCAGACTTTAACCCAACGAGGACCCAGAGAGGGCAGCGCTGCTGAAATGGAAAGGGTTAATTTGTTTCACTCGGTATCTATTTGGTATCAACGATAGGGGGAAAGAGGGACGCAAGAGGGACTGGCCAAACTACACAGGGACACTTGGGAGCATTTATCAAAAATATGGGGAAACTGGTCGGATTCACAATATTTTTAGAAAAAGCGAATTATCGGCACCAAACGTTTATACAAAGAAACCACGCGAAATGAAATAACACAACATAAATCACTTTCTAAATACTCCCCACAATCTGCTCCTAGGCGGAGGCGTTAGGGGGACGGGAGCATAGATTAAAGCTTACAGAGGAGGGCGCTATATATTATTATTATTGTCCTATATGGCGCCATCATATTCCACAGCGCTGCACGATGGGCCATGAAAGGGGACGGTAAAACTCAATGAATTATTATTATGCAATAAAGGGTAACTTTTTCCCTTTTTTAACCTTTTCAGTTTCCTTTCCTTATGAGGAGGAATAATCCCGCAGATTTACTTTTTTGGGGGAAAAATATACATTTTAAGACAGGAATGCGGCCCTAATGCATGAAATTAAATAGGAAGAATATAAGATATAAGTTAAAGCTGCCGTTCCACCTACTCTGTTGCATTTAACCCTTTTATAACTAAATGCAGTGTCAGAAACATCATTCCTCATCCTGAATTCCAAAAACACTTTTTTTTAATCTGGCCTCCTCCATAATTTTTGCCGGGAACACGAAATTGTCATGTGATGCAAATGAGGGCAGAGAAGAGAAGACGCTGAAGAGTTTCTGTGTTGTGTATTTTGTGATTCAATCTACTTACAGAGCCTTATAGAGAAATACTTAAAAGTATAATAATAATAATTAACCGTTTGTGACGCGTCAATCCTCCCGCGCAGGCTGCGTCTCTCCATTTACCCCAATCTTTTCAAATATTTTTACTAAAGTTTTTAAAAAAAACATTTTTGTAACATAACAAATAAAACACGATTATAGTAAATACAAAAGCAAACTATTTAACAGCATAGTCTGAAGAAAACAAAAGAAAAGGGGAGGGAAAACACGGAAGGCAAAATACATATAATACATGTCAAAAAAGAGACAAGAATATTCAATATATACAAAAGAACCGCAAATCACAAAAATTACAAAGACAAAATGAGTGTTAAAATTACAGAATTTCCAACATAAACATTAATTTATTGCTATCGGGTTTAACCTCATCTTCCCCAAACCCCGAGATATCCGTAATTCGTCCAGTTTTGAAGAGAATGGCCTAGGCCAGGGGCGTCCAACCTGGGGCCCTCCAGCTGCTGCAGGACTACATCTCCCATCTTCCTCAGCCAGCCCCTTAGCTGAAAGAGCACTATGGGAGATGTAGTCCTGCAGCAGCTGGAGGGCCGCAGGTTGGACGCCCCTGGCCTAGTATGTAACTCGTTCTGCCCCTGCGCTGCGCTGTGCCCGAAGAATTGTCTCCATGATGGTGTAATTACCCGCACTGAACACTAGGGGGCGACCAGAAACCGCTTCCCAATCCCGCTGTCCGGATTCAGTTCCACTTGTTCGCCTCCTCGTGCCTGAGACCCTGCTTACTAATCGGGACCACAGATAATCTGACAAACGGCTGCACGTCTGCTCCCGGCGACTGAACGAATTTCCGGAACACTCTCTTTAGACGTCACGCCGGCCTCTGACCCCAAACGGCATCGCTCAGCAGAAGACACGAAGCGCGGGAGGCCGGGAGCTGACGTTCTGACGCCTTCTCTCCTGTTGTCGGTCGAACGCCTCGCTTTCATTCTTTCCGGCCGAACGTTAATATATAGAGAGGGACCGTAATCGCCACTCAGGACCCGGAACCTTCTCATCACTTCTTCCACCAAACCTGGTCAGAAGAGGGCCGAATTCCCCTTTTTGTGGGACTCTTGGCTTTGACTTTCTCCCATATCCCAAACTCCTACTACAGAGGCAGTTAGTTCTCCACTAATTTACATTGTTCTGCCCTCCCAATCACAAGGTGGAATCCCAACGTTTCCTCAACACTGACCAATGGGGAGCAAGACCGGGGTTGGGGTGAAATAAATCTTCAATGAGCGCCTCGGTATAAAGACCAGATCAATGTCGGTCAAACGGCGCAGCGAAGCATTTAAGTCCAACGAATCGTTTGGGAGAAACACTTTATGGCCTCAAACTAATCCCAACTCGGTTTGAGGGACTTTATGCCTTCAAAAGAGACACCATGGAGAGCACTGAGGCTTTTAACGAGACTTTTACCCCCAACTGCCCCGGATGGCAATAAAACCCCACTCATCCCTAGAAAAGAGAGTTTATTACGCGACGTCCTCCATCGCTGTACGTAATCAAGCCAACGGCACCATCGTGGCCACCAGTTGTGTGTGAATGTGGAGGGTTTGGCGAGATACGGAGCGTTCTTCTGCCAAATATACCTTTCCTATTCTACAGAGAACCAAAGCGCAGACGTTCCTCAGCCTCATATTTACATTCAGATTCCTGGGCCGTCTCAACTGCCAGAATCATGGGTGGCCTAGCGGTTCCTGACCTCATGGCCAACGTCCAAGAGATGGTCTACTGACTCCCAAATATCACCTAAACTGCGAGGCAGGCCCCAGTAGCCTTTGTGCCCAGTGTCCGCAATGGCCCACCTGGCTCTGACCACAGTGTCCGCAATGGCCCACCTGGCCCTGACCACAGTGTCCGCAATGGCCCACCTGGCCCTGACCACAGTGTCCGCAATGGCCCACCTGGCCCTGACCACAGTGTCCGCAATGGCCCACCTGGCCCTGACCACAGGACTTGCAGCTAACAAGCCGCCCGTGGTGACGAGAGACGCGCCTCTCCATTCCCAGCCAAGAGCCGTGAGACTTCCCTAGAGATGGCGAGAAGATAAGTTATCTCGTCAGCTCGTCGTCACCCGTCGCGTTTTCGCTTGTGGTTAGAGATAAACATTTATATTGTGACAATGTCTCCGTGGCTCACCACATCTCCCGTGGCCGGTCTCTTGGAAAAAGCCACGATTTGCCAATTCTAAGCCAATGGAGAGGGTTTGGCTTCGGGCGCCGGACGGAAACGCCGAGCGCTAATCTGTGATTGGTCGCAAAGTGAAAATCAAACAAAAAACAATGCGGCTCAGAGAGATTTGAATCGTCCTGAATCAGTCGTTCTGTTTCCAGCGAGCCGCTCGGCGCGTGGGGAGTCGGACAATCGTCTCTTTCAGAGCGCGGAGATGGTGAGGGGGCTCTGACTGCGAGGAAGGCCGAGGAATGCGACATCCGGTGGCCTGCATCCTGGCCTGCTAAGGGTTAACTACGCATGCGTAGAGATAATGCGTCTCTTAAAGGGACAGAGCGAGCCGCAAAAACCGCGTCATCGGATCTTGGGAGTCACTGACCGCGGGTGAAGCGCGTTGGCATCCTTCGGCTTTCTTGCATCTTTTACAGCTTAACTTCCTCAAGAGAAACGACCACCTTTTATTTTTAGTTCTAGTATTGGAGGAAAAATGAGTGTTTTAGAAAAATGCACATTATTTTAAAAAAAAAAACACCCATATATATATAGCGCATTGGGTAATATATATATATTGGGTAATACACTGTAGTGATAAACCCAGCCAGATCTCCCGCTATCACTCAGTCCTCCCCATCTATCCTATTCCTGGAATCAGCTGCCCCCTTATCTCCCCGGCCCGCTGGAATCCATCTATTTATCAGCTAAATTCTGCCGGGTTTCATAACGATAGAAAAGCGATATAATGAATCATTTACTGATAAACGTCCAAAAATAGCAACGAGCCGTTAATTATTCATCAATAACAGGAATTTGACTCATGACCTCACGCCGAGTCCTCGGCTTCCTGATCGATAGAAGGAGAGCGAGCCTAGACGTGACATAAAAACAAACTCAACCGGAAATAGGGAGTTATGGGGATATAAGGGGTTTCCGACGCACCTTCTGCCAGGGACTAATTCTATAAACCCAGGTGATGCAAAATATAAGAAGGAAATGGGGAGAATGACATCATAATCACACTGACTACTCATCCTAACACCTCTCATGTTGAGCTTTTAACGACATCATCATTTGCATA